>NC_083465.1:24280209-24520209 GCF_030014155.1 Tachysurus vachellii
TGGTGTCATCCAGCAGGAAACTTCGGTCTCTGCCCTGACCAAACGTCTCACCATCTTCTAAAATGAAACTGCAGAGAAGAAAACTGTGTGTGTGTGTGTGGGGGGGTGTGTGTGTGTGTGTATGTGTGGATAAACTAGCACTATTCATCTTAATAGAATTATTGGCACCCTTTATGAAAATGTAAAGGAATACAGAAAACATGACTGAGTACTCAATTGTACAATTTACAAAAAATTGTACAACAAATGATTTCAAAAGTATTGGCGCCCCATTACATGGAATATCTCGTGAAGGCTTTCTGCTTGTATGATAAGATTTATAGAAGGTTTATGGAGACTAAACAGTATCACACTAGTGACTCTGTGTGTGTGTGTGTGTGTGTGTGTGTGTGTGTGTGTGTGTGTGTGTGTGTACTTGGGGAGGGTGCAGACTGGAGGTTTGGACTGGATGATGCCTTTGTTTGTGAGTTCCTTCTCCAGGTCTCCTCCTGCCAGACACCACAGGTGATAAACTTCATCCACAGATCTCTCAGACAGATTGTCCTCTCCATCCCCTGCACACACCACCACATGGGCAACAACAGTGACACTGACGATTTTTCGGACCCTCTGACATGCTATTGAATGAGGCTGTAATGTATCCAGTGTAAAGAAAGAGACAGGCATTAGATTTAGACCTTTGCAGAGTTCGGCGATGTCGTCAGGTATCTGGAGATGAGCACAGCGAAGTGAGGAGGAGAACAGAGTGACTGGACTCTCATACGGAGTGTAGAGGCATGAGATTCCCTCAAACACAGCGTCTTCTAAGAGCTCAGCTGGAGTCGGGCTAAAACAACACACACACACACACACACACACACACACACAGACAGAGACACAGACACACACAAAGACAGACACACACAAAGACAGACACACAGACAGACACAAAAACAGACACACACACACAGACACACACAAAGACAGACACACACACAGACACACACACACAGACACACACAGACAGACACACACACAGACACACAGACAACCACACACACAGAGACAGAGACACGCAGAGACATACACACACACAGACACACAGACTCACACACAGAGACACACACGCAGACACATACGCAGACACACACGCAGACACACACGCAGACACACACGCAGACACACACGCAGACACACACACAGACACACACACAGACACACACACAGACACACACACGCAGACACACACACGCAGACACACACACGCAGACACACACACGCAGACACACACACGCAGACACACACACGCAGACACACACAGAGAAATCTTTACAGCTCAGAAATCAGACTGTTTGTCAAGTGAGTCACACAAAGCAGGTTTATAACTCAGGATCCAGCACCAGGGCATGTTTTTAGTTCCAAAAACCATCACATAAGAATTCATCCTTCTAAAATAACAAATAATGTATAAAAATAAACAGAAGTAATGAAGTAACATGGCTGAGAATGACGACAACAGCAAGTGAACAGGATATTCAATTCAATTCCATTTTCTTTCTATAGCTCTTTTAACAACAGTGTCACAAAGCAGCTTTAGAGAAATAAATAAATGATAGATTTCTAATGTAAATGTGTCCCTAACAAGCAAGCCAGAGGCAACGGTGTTGAGGAAGATCTCCCTGAGTGGACAAGAGAAAGAAAGCTTGAGACTCAAAAGGGAAGCCAACATCACGTGGGTGACAGCAGAGAGTGTGATTACAAATCATTTCCCTTTTATAACTGTGTGCTTTACAGACAAAACGTGCATTTGTGTAAGCAGAAGATTCATAACATGAAATCTGTCTTGTTATCAGAAGTTATCAGATGTTTACTGATGGAGGTCTGAGTGTTAAAGTGTTCGTGGTGCTTGCAGTCCAAAGCCAGCTTCATGGTTTCTATGAAGCAATCCCATGTATCTCCTCAGGCTCCTCAGGGGCAGCAAACGACCTCCAGGTTACCAGATTCGCCACCTCTGGATTGCTCATTAGCAATAAACTTCAGATTTAGACTGTATAGACTATAGACATGTGTTTCTGTGCTACACAAATAAAACTGAACTGTACTGCTACAGAAGCGCATTAATGAAACCCTATAGTACTGTCAGGATGCTGTTATGGAAAACGTTCAAGGAAAATAATCAACTTTGGGGTGATGATAACGGAGACTCTTTTACGTTAACCGTTTAATAACAGCATGCAGCCGAAACCAAATTCAGGGAATCTATAAATTAAGCCATTTTACTGCAATAACGAAGACATATATGAAGACATAGAAACGGCTCTAAGTCCCCGTCACAGCTGGCCTACGCGGCCGGGCTTTATCCGCCTGGCAGAGCAGAATGTTCTTCATTCAGGAAATGATGAACGTTGTGAAGCAGCTTACCGTTTCGAAGGCAAAAAAGTCAGGCATTTCCTCAATAACAGCAGCACATTGTCAGGAAGCTCCTAGAACACACATGGACTCTGATTACTAACAGGCAGATCACTAACACGACCAAGAAAATAGATGTTTATTGTACAATTTAGAAGCGGTGCTTACCTTAATGACCTCCAGGCATCCGTGCTCCTCTGCAAGCACCGTCACAATGTCATCCATGCATCCTGCAGAGAAAGTCAGTAATCTTTATCCTTTAACCCACATGTTCTCTGCACTATTCTGCACTAGTAATCTTTATCCTGTAACCCACATGTTCTCTGCACTATTCTGTACTAGTAATCTTTATCCTTTAACCCACATGTTCTCTGCACTATTCTGCACTAGTAATCTTAATCCTTTAACCCACATGTTCTCTGCACTATTCTGTACTAGTAATCTTTATCCTTTAACCCACATGTTCTCTGCACGTCACTCTGCTCCTAGTGACGGATTTCTAAGAAAATTCTTAGAAATGGGGACGTTTTCTCTTAGTATTAAATTAAGAGCAGATCCTAGTAAAGATAAAAGTTATTCATAAAGCATCTTAACTCTTAAGGTCAAAAAGTATTAGTAGTACAGAGCAGGACCTTTAAGAGGATTAAGAGTTTCTTTAACAGACGAGAAAATGTCCAAAAAGTGAAGAGGGAGAAGAAATGTACTGTATACAATATTTAATAATGATAGTGAGTTAATAAGATGCTACAGATTAGCTCGTGTAGAGACGCTAACATCTCTGTCACAGAGCTTAAATGCCACAGCAGCAGAAATGATATAATTTGTCTCTATGACATTTCTGTGCTGTGTCAGTAATGATTACATTTACATTTACATTACATTTATTACATTTATAACATACAGATGTTAGAGCATCTCTAATCACGAACGTAATCCCAACACGATATAGTCTCAAATATCTTAACAGAGACAAAGTAAAGGTTTATAATAGACCAGAATTTAAAAGAGCTAATTTTTTTATTAGACAACCAATCACAGTCTTCAAAAGAATGTGTTATACCTAGTAACAGGGTTAAGCCCCGCCTCCTCTCTAAGATAAAAGTTGTTGTATTTTCCATTCACGGAGTTGCTCTGTGATTGGTCCTGAATCACTTTTTATTTATTTATTTATTTATTTATTTTTTATCTCAGTACAAATATAAACATCATCTTGGGTCACTTAATAGAGCTTTGCTTCTCCTCTGAATTCTTTCCAGTGATTTTGTGTGTGTGTGTGTGTGTGTGTGTGTGTGTGTGTGTGTGTGTGTGTGTGTGTGTGTTTACCTAAGGTAATGACGAACTTCAATCTCTCGCTAATTTCAATGTTCTGTAAAACCTGCCTGCCCTGTTAGGACAAAATGATACGATTCTTAATAAAAAACAAACCTACTAAACTTGTACTACTACAATTTTCCTACATCTGAAGAAAAAGCAGTTAAAGCTAAATGTTCATACAGCACATAGCTCAAACAGCAGCATCCCCATAGACCACACGTCAGTCTTGGGCCCTGAGGGTAAAGGGACCTGGCTGAGGGAGGCATCAGTGGATTGGAACATGCCTTGGGCGATAACCTCGGGAGCGAGATAAGATGGATACCTGAACATAGCAAGAAACAGAGAGAGATTATTAATACATTCAAATCAGTAGCATTAAAGGAAAAGTCCAGTGTTATAACGTCCATCCATCCACCCATCCATTTTTTGTACCACACAGGGTCATAAGTGCCTTTGAGGCAATACTAATGGACTCAGGGCACAAGCTGAAGGACCCATAAACTCTCTTTGGACTGGAGTTGGAAAACCAGAGAAAAGCCCTGAATCAGGAGGAAAACATAAAAGCTTTATAAACACACGGCAGAAGCGTGACTCAAACCCGGGATCCTGAGATTAGCTGGGCTTAATTTTCCATGCTGGCTTTGTTTTTAGCAAAAGGGTGAAATCTTGTTTAAAATACCGCATGCTGCTTGTTTTGCAGATGAAAAGCAAGAGAAGAGCTAAAATCTGAATTTTCCATGTAATAATAATATTAAAATCAATAATAATAATAATGATGATGTTGAAAACAAGCAGTATCTAAATTTTGCCACATGCTTCGCAAAACACCACACGCAGCCAGTCCGGCATAATTAATCCCCCAAGATCACTTTAGCTTGCGGACGGTGAACAGAACGGCAGAATGTTTTTGGTTCTGAGATTAATTCGGTATTTTCTGCAATCCAGCCTGTGGACAAATGTCCTTTAAGACAAGTCTGAAGGGCTCCAAAATTCTTAAAATTCTGTTCCAAAGAGTCATAAAAGTTTTCAAAATGTGGCAGGCAGACAGGCAGCTCAGTCTGTGGGATAATGTTTTAGCCATGTAGCATTTTTGATCAAATATTGTAACCAGTGAAAGGTTCAGCAATCATCCTGACATGAGATTTACAGCCAGATCAAATTCATGGCTCTGATATTTAAGACACAATAACAGCTTTATAGCCCTAGAAACTCATGTTAATGTCAAGGAAGAAAACCGAAAAAAGTACAAAGCACCTTTTTAAAAAAACAAAAAAACAAAAAAAAAAAACAGATTCTATAAATATTCATATTTCTCTGATTTGGCATGACCCACATTTGCATACTGGAACACGATTGGTTAATATAATTTATGATGTAATAAAAAAAAATTATCAGATCCACAGCACTTTACAGCAAACCACAAAAACAATATGCATTTTAAAACAAATTATATTACATAACCTGTTAATTGTTGTGAAGAACAATACCTTTTTAGGGTAGAAAGTAACAACACAATAGAAAAGTGATGTTTAAAAAAAAAAACAAAAGCACTGCATTCTGAAGCAAATTATATCACAAAAGCTGTTATCTGTAATGAAGAAAATTACCTAGTATGCAAAGTTCTCTCTCTCTCTCACTCTCACGCTCACTCTCACGCTCTCTCTCACGCTCTCTCTCACGCTCTCTCTCACGCTCTCTCTCACGCTCTCTCTCACGCTCTCTCTCACGCTCACTCTCACGCTCACTCTCACGCTCACTCTCTCTCACACACACACACAAACATAAATTGATAAAAGATTGATAATACATACAGTATTGTGGAGGAAAAAAATGACAGAAAACAATTTGAAAAGGATAAAAAAACTGCTCACTGTTAACAATCATCAAGAATTCTAGAGCCTATGAATATGCAAATTTTTCCTGGTGTTTTTCTGCCTGCATTTGCATATTTAAACATGACTGCCGATTATGTCTTATGAGGAAAGAAATGAACCCTATAATTGTGTGTGTGTGTGTGTGTGTGTGTGTGTGTATATATATATATATATTTCAGGGTACTCTAAAGTTTAAATCTAACTTTAGTTAAAAAATCTTTACTAAAAAAAAAAAATCATGATAAGAACACATTTGGAGTTTTAATAAATTGGGGCGGAAAAAAACAAGTCAAGCCAGACAGATAGACGCTGTCTAAAATATGCGCATACCACTTATAAATATATTTTAAAAAAACTACAAAAAAATTTAAATTCATGGAGGCTGGAGCCTCAGTGACTCCACATGAGCCAACTCATATTGTTCACATAACCGTCCACAATAAACCCCGATGCAGTGAATCACTGGTGCAGCATCAAAGTTTGGAGGCAGATAAGCTTTATTGAATTTTCTGGACAGATGTTGCTGTGCAGAAAACTGATAGACAAGGACATGCCAGGTCAGAAGTACGCACTGTGCTGTGTGCTCACCATCCTTCTCTGAGAAAAGACAATCTCCAGCCGGATATTAGGACGCAGGCCCCCGGCGAACAAGGAGGCCAGGGCCTTACGCTTATTTATGACTGCCCATGAGGAAGTCTGCTTTGATATCCCAGCCCTGGTTTTGATGGAAATGAAGATGGAGCGTGATGACACACATCTCATATTAGCTCATCTTGTTTCATTATGGAAGCGCCGCACATTTCATTGATCTTCTCTTTCATGAAGCGCTGATGCTCCAGATCTGAGCCGTGATGCATCTAGAGCTGGATTTTAAACATTCCCTCTAGCATTTGTGTGTGTGTGTGTGTGGGGGGGACCCACGACATGATAGAAATCTGAATAGGATTTGAAATGAATCCCTGAAGAACTGAGTTTTTAAAAAAATAAATAAATAAATAATACAGACTGATTTGGGAAGAGTACATAATGCGTGTAGGTCATGTGGAGAAACCTTAGACGGAGTAAAAAAAAAAAAAAAAAACACTCACCCGATAGGGAAATCCACATCTGCTCCGTGATCCGTCATGTAATAAAGACCAAACTTAGCCAGTTTTACTTTACCCTGTTTACAGAGTGAAGAAAGAGAAGATGCAGGCCAATGAAAACAACACACGCACCATCAAAACAAGCCAGCACAAAAACATCTGGCCTCTTGCATGATAACAGTAATTTATGTTAAATTTGAGGCCTGCGCACTTTACTGATTTCCTCGCTTTTAAATGAAAAGCGCTGTGTTTTCCCAAGAGAAAAAAAGACCATTTTTGGTTGTTGTTTTCTTCATAAACCTTGAAGAAAACCTTGCAATATTTTTCCTCATGTGAAAATATGTGAGCAGGAGACAAGAAGCGAGTTTCCTTTCAAGAGCGTTCAAAAAAACTTTGATATTTATGGACATAGATATGTTTCAGGATGAGAGCAAAAGTTTGTGTACCCTAGTTTCTGTCAGAGGAAGACAGCATTTTGGAACTTTGTAGGAAGGAATAAATAAATAAATAAATAAATAAATAAATAGAGTATATCAATAGAGATACTGATAATCAGTGAATAGGTTTTTAATCTACTGTTGATAAATTAAACACATGGGGTTGTGTGAAAATAATCGATTTGAAGGTAATTGAGTTAGAATAAGCTTCACACTGGGTTGCATTGCACCACCCGGTTGTTGACTTCCCCTCGATATCTGAACAGCTGAAGTGAAGCGGTGCGGGACACGGAACGACGCGGGACACGGAAGGGATGAGACGCCTTTCTGCACCTCATTACAGCAAAAGAAAAGTATGGTGAGTCATGTTGTTTTCTCCATGCACATTTGTGATGACGTATTGTAAGATGAGCGAAGATGCACAGAGTGAGTTCAAGTGAGCCTGAAACCAGACCAGTGCTGCGGGGAAGCTGGGAACAATCATGCATCGATTTGGAGCACAGCAAGATGCCTGCTGTAAAAACCAGCATAGAAACAATCACACGTAACCGGTATGGAAGGTATATTTAGTGCACACTGCTTTACTATGTAGAATTGCACAAAATTGTGTGTGTGTGTGTGTGTGTGTGTGCATATGTATACACACATATATACATAGAGATTCTAAGAATGATCTACTAATTTAGCTTAAAACTGTCTAACTAGGAATTTTAGCTTAAGAGAGATTCAGGAACGATCTCAAAGGAAAATACAACAACTTTTATCTTAGAGAGGAGGCGGGGCTTAACCCTGTTACTAGGTATGACACACTCTTTTGAAGACTGTGATTGGTTGTCTAATAAAAAAATGAGCACTTTTAAATTCTGGTCTATTATAAACCTTTACTTTGACTCTATGTTAAGACATTTGAGACTATATCGTGTAGGGATTACGTCCGTGACCGATCATATTAGAGATGCTCTAACATCTGTATGTTATAAATGTAATAAATGTAATGTAAATGTAAATGTAAACATCTCTGACACAAAGCAGAAATGTCATAGAGACAAATTATATAATTTCTGCTGCTATGGCAATTCAGCTCTGTTTCAGAGACGTTAGCGTCTCTACACGAGCTAATCTCTAGCATCTTATTAACTCACTATCATTAAACATTGTATACAATACATTTCTTCTCCATCTTCACCTTTTGGACATTTTCTCCTCTGCTAAAGAAACTCTTAATCCTATTAAATGTCCTGCTCACTACTACGAACACGTCCACATTTCTAAGAATTTTCTTAGAATTTCGCCACTAGGAGAAACTCATCACACTATAAATTTTCATGAATACGAACCCTGAGGTTTCTGACTGTACAGGTTTCCTCTTTATTTCTAGAGTATCTTCTAGAGTATAACATTTTATACAGGTTAAAGGGTCTTACTCAGGGGCCCAGCCTTGGCAGACCTGGGATTCCAGCTTCTGGCACTCTTCTCTTCCTGATCCTGAGTCTTTTTCCTCACTACCCTTGGACTGAGCCACAGATACTTTCATCTCATCTCCTTCACTCAGCTATGGAGTTTCTCTGCCCTATGTTCACTACACCCAAGAAAACTTCTTGTTCTGCTCCTTGGTTTTCAGATGTGCTGCACAACAATCGAAGAGAGCTAAAATCATCAGAGAGAAAGTGGAAGAAATCACAACTTGGTGCAGATCTTGATTCTTACCGTACACTCCTGGCCAAGTTCTCCTCAGACATGACTTCTGCCAAGACTTCCTGCTACAAGGAAAAGCTTGATGCTTCGTCACAAGACCCTCGGAAGCTCCACAACATCATCTCTTCTCTACTCAACCCCCCGGCTCCACCTTATTCATCCTCCCTGACTGCAGAAGACTGCTTCTTTCTACCATGAGAAGATTGAGGAAATCTGCAGGACCTTCACTTCAGCCCCGACTGCACTTACATCTCACTGTATGGATTCCCCTACACCTTTGTTGTCGCATTTCTCAACTGTAGCAGCAAAAGAGATTTTACAACTCATCCAGTCTTGCAATTCTACCACCTGCCCATTGGATCCACTCCCTTCCACTATGCTCCAGACCATCTCGCAAGACCTTCTGCCCTTCATTTCCACTATCATCAATAGATCCATAGCATCTGGTCAGGTACCAACTACTTTCAACAGAGCAAGGGTTATTCCCATCCTAAAGAAACCTGCTCTGGATCCATTAGACATCAGTAACTACAGACCGGTATCACTTCTCTCATTTCTTTCAAAAATTCTTAACACATTGTCTATAATCAACTGTCTGTCTATCTCTCACAGAACAACCTCCAAGATCCCAACCAGTCTGGCTTTAAAGCAGCTCATTCCACAGAGACAGCCCTTTTGGATGTCTCTGAGGAACTACATGCTGCTAGATCAGCCAAACTGTCATCCATCCTCATCCTCCTTGACCTTTCAGCAGTGTTTGATACGGTCAACCACAAGACTTACTTGTCCACACTCAGGAGTCTTGGGATTTGCAGATCAGCTTGGGAATGGTTCGCTTCCTACCTGGAAGGACGCTTATATCAGGTAACATGGAGTGGAGTAATATCTGTTCCAAGCAGAATCTCCACTGGTGTCCCACAGGGCTCAGTACTTAGTCCTCTTCTTTTTTCCCTGTATACTCACTCCCTTGGTGAAGTTATTTCCTCACATGGGTTCTCTTACCACTGCTATGCTGATGATACACAACTTATCTTCTCTTTCCCACCCGCAGATACCACAGCTTCTGACCGGATCTCAGCATGTCTGGCAGAAATTTCATCATGGATGACTGCTCATCAGTTAAAGCTCAATCCTAGCAACACTGAACTGCTGTTCATCCCAGGTGATTCATCCCCAGGTCATGACCTTGCTATATCCTTGCACAACGATCTGATCTCCCCTTCAGCCACAGCTCGCAACCTTGGTGTAACCATGGACAATCAACTGTCCTTTTCCTCTCATGTTGCTAATGTGACTCGCTCATGTCGGTTTCTTCTCTACAACATTAGAAGGATTCGACCATTTCTGTCCACACAGGCTGCTCAGGTCCTTCTTCAGTCTCTTGTCATTTCAAGACTGGATTACTGCAACGCACTGCTGGCAGGTCTACCTATGAACGCAATCCGTCCTCTGCAAATGATCCAAAATGCAGCCGCACGGCTTGTTTTCAACTTGCCTAAGTTCTCCCCTACCACCCCGCTGCTGCGATCTCTCTACTGGTTTCTGGTAGCTGCACGCATCAGATTCAAAACACTGATGCTGGCCTACAAAGCCAAAAATGGACCAGCTCCCTCTTACCTCAAAGCCCTCATCACTCCTCGCACTGCACCCCACACCCTCCGATCTACCAGCACTGCTTCACTGGTTCCACCATCTCTCAGGGTAAGAGGCAAGTATACTACAAGACTCTTCTCTGTACTGGCACCAAGGTGGTGGAATGAATTTCCCCTAGAGGTCCGGACAGCTGAGTCACTGGATATTTTCAAACGGCGGTTGAAGACCTACTTATTCAGGAAACACTTCAACTAGCACTTCTTTCCCTATCTTTTGCATTTATTAAAAATAAAACACTTTGAAACTTTTTCATTTTAACTCTGAACAATGTTTTAAACTCATGGTATCTTAAGTATGTAACCTAGTGACCCAGCATTAACGTATCCAGTGATGGAGATTTAAGCACTTATGTACGTCGCTCTGGATAAGGGCGTCTGCCAAATGCTGTAAATGTAAATATAAATGATTCGAACCTACAACATTCTGATCAACAGCCACAAAGCTAACACATCGGTTACTACAAGTTGAGCTACGCCGAATCTAATTCCATCTTTGCTTCAAAAATAATTCTTATCTGAATTTTTCTTTCTATTCAGGTTTATTTCTATGACGTTATTATTCCCATGTGTTTGATTATTCTCTTATTCTGACCTGATTGATGTATTTTGTTTTCTGACTGTTGGGTCAGACGAACTTTGAATCATGTGTTTATTTCATTCCACCGATTTTATGGACACAATAAGAGCCAACGCAAACACCGTTTTTCTTATTTTCATTTCATCAGTTTGTTTTTTTTGTATTCTTTGTTCCATATTGTTTCAATTTTACCCTCCCTGAGTTGTATCTCTTTTGGAAAGACATCATAAGAGCGAACTCACCCAGTCTGACCGGCTGTTTTTTTTGTTTTTATTTCAACAGAATAAATCAGCTGTTGAGTCTCAGTAATTCAATCAAAAACACAATGCAGAGACGAAATCGCTTAAATTCGCATTAGAACAAGTGTGTTATTATAAACCCCACAGAGCTGCTGTTACACATCAACACCTTCCATTCCAATCAGATTTGACATTGCAACTGTACTGTAATAACTTCTTAATTTCCTCTTTCATATCATCTAAGCGCCTCCTGCTTCTTCTCAGTCAGCACTTCTCAATATTGGTCCTCTATCTTTCTTTGTCCCATGTGTGTCCTAACTTTGCCAGATGGCGTAACCACAGTAGATCTCTGCTTGTATCTGGAAGTTGAGCCACGCCGACTGGACTTCTTTCTTGTTAGATTGAAACATTTAATTACTCCCTAGAGGATACAAATTCATGGAATCCCTCCAATTTCCCTCAGACCAAAGAAGATGTTTGGATGAGTAGTGAAAGAAGTCCAGTCATGGCCGGTTCTAACACTCGGGGGCAATCAGTGGTCCCAAAACCTAACCCACTCACTCACTCGCTCACTCACTCACTCACTCATTTTCTACCGCTTATCCGAACTACCTCGGGTCACGGGGAGCCTGTGCCTATCTCAGGCGTCATCGGGCATCAAGGCAGGATACACCCTGGACTTAGTGCCAACCCATCGCAAGGCACACACACACTCTCATTCACTCACGCAATCACACACTACGGACAATTTCCCAGAGACGCCAATCAACCTACCATGCATGTCTTTGGACCGGGGGAGGAAACCGGAGTACCAGGAGGAAACCCCCGAGGCACGGGGAGAACATGCAAACTCCACACACACAAGGTGGAGGCGGGAATCGAACCCCCAACCCTGGAGGTGTGAGGCAAACGTGCTAACCACTAAGCCACCGTGCCCCCCACACCTAACCCAGTTCTACCATAACTCAATATAGAAACTTTAATGTCGGTCATTCGTTAGCTGCTGAAAAACTATTCTGTGCAGTGAGGGTGAAGTTTTTTGTGTGTGAAGCTACTGCAGACAGATCATTTTTCCATTGGCTGTAGGCTGACCAACCTATTTTCTGTGTTATTTTTCTCTTTGGCTAAAATAAATAAAATAAATAAATAAATCAAACTTTGATTTTGTGGGCAAGACCCAAAAAAAGTCCAGCCCTTCCCACTGTTGCCAACAGCCCAGAGTCTAGCTGACATGACTCGCCTTCCAGATGAGAGAGAACCTCACCTGGATGACTGAGAACCTTAACAGATATACTGTACTCTCTGGTTGCATGTTTTGGTTTGTTGTCTTGTCTGCTTTATGAGGAAAGCTTCGTTCACACATACATCGATTCGCGGTGACAAAGCAACCCGAGATCGATTATTTTTATTGAGAGTTGGCAACTTCTGATGATATTAGCGACCACGAGCGTTGGTGACTAGGTATATGCGTGTTGAGATAAAAGTTGAGAAATTTAAACTTTGCAGCGACTAAAACTGGGAGTGAAGACAGTAAAGTTCACGTGAAGAGCGCACATAGTTTCTCCTTTTTTATTTTATATATACTGACACCAAATCTCCTTCCAGTATGATTCCTTTTAGCTGCAAGGAAATTGATGATAAATGCTAGCTGCGCTGCCCACTGATAAACTTTGTTACTATAGCAACCAGTAGTTGGAACTAACCGGTTGTAACACAAGTCATCTTTCTTCCAGATAAATATATTAATAAATGTTAGCATTAAATGGCATTATTAAATCTGACAGATACATATATATTTATAGAGTTATGGATGTATGGTGTGCATTGTACCTTACAGTCCAGGAGCACATTATGAGGGCTGAGGGTTCGGTGGACCAGGCCGTGTCTGTTAATAAATGCCAGTCCCTCCAACACCTCGTAGGCAATCTGCAGAACCTGCTCTGAACTATAGACACACACACACACACAGACACACACACAAAGTCTTTAAAGCCAAAACGTACATGTTAATAATCACCTCCATTTCTGCTTCTCCTCATTTGACAGGAAAGCTACAGTAACTCGAATAACCACTATTTATAGCCGGAGTGAGCAGAAAAAAAGCCTTTATTTTTGTCACATACACATAACATAACAATGAAATTCTTTCTTAATTTCTTCACATATCCCAACTTTAGAATTGGAGGACAAAGCACAGGGTCAGCCATAGTACAGCGACCCTGGAGCAGAGAGGGTTACAGTGGCAGCTTGGTAGTGCAGGGGCTTGAACCCTGTTCCTCTGATCAACAGCCCAGAGCCTTAGCCACTTGAGCCACCTCTGCCCACAAAAGTATCTCAGAATGCACAGCTTGCCAAATCTAGAGGCGAATGAGTAACAACAGATTCCAGGGATCCTCTCCAGCCAGCCAAGAGCAGGGCAACGTGGACTGCTGAGACGTTTCTGTAGATTTCCTGTCAGCTGCATTCTATCCTAATATTATGAACAGCAGCTACACTAATTCTTCTCCACTTGCTTCTCTTTTTCTACTCATCCCGCGGCATCTAGAGATTGTTTCAGCTTCAGCTGTGTTCCGTTATCTTCCACATGAAGATTTTTGGACCTTTAGTGAGAAGAAGCCAACCCTGTGAGGATCCTGAAGCATCTAGAGATGTACCAGCTCCAGCTGTATTATGCTTCATGAAGATTCTGTACATTCAAATACATGTGGACTTTAAGGACAACAACCTCCTCATCAATACACAATTATCAGAATGTATCTGACTGTAGAAAGGTCGTTATTCATAATAACACAATCCGGTGTGTATAACAGTTTATAATCACACCCTCCAGTGTCACCCAAATGAGGATGAGGTTCCCCTTTGAGTCTGGATCCTCTCAAGGTTTCTTCTTCTTCCATCTAAGGGAGTTTTACCTCACCACATTCACCTCAGTCACCTCAGACTTGTTCATTAGGGATAAATACAAACATGTCGCTGTCGGGCGGAATCCTCGTATCTCCAAAACCGTTATTTTTCAGGAAATTAAAAAAACGCTGTACCTTATCTGCAGTGCACAGGGTTTAGTCCGCGTTGCAGTGGATTGTCTTGCGCTAAATTCCTGTCCTCAGACGAGCACCAGAACTAGCGGGGGTCAAGATTTTTTTTCTTTGAGCCCAGTGTTTTGAAGACATTTACCTCAGAAGACGTGTTGATTCGTTGCGACTCTTATTAAGGAGAAATATACCGCGAATCTCTCCCACGGAGTGAGGAAGAGGTGGACAGTTGAAGTGTCCAATGGAGTTAAGAGATTTGCACTCAAGCTATTTTCAAGACTTTAGATTGGTTAATAACTTGTAAAAATAACAGACCCACATGGGGACTGACCAATAGCATCGATATGTGAAAAAATATGAAATTGACCAAATTTGGACATACGAGGTTTCCGCACGACAGCTACGATATGTATATGTAAAAAATATAAGTCTAATCTTGAATATTAATCTTGAACTTTGGTCTAAATCCTTTTCTGCCATATTTCTCTGAACGTAAAGCTGCTCTGAGACATCTATTGTTAAAAGTGCTCTACAAATAAAATAAAAATAAATTGAATTGATTAATGCCACTGAGGCATTATCTCCACTGAGGGACGGCACAACATATCTGACAGGCTTCATTACTTCATGCCTATAGGTGGGTCACACTTCCAGCAGCTAACACGGCGTATATCATCACTGGTCAATTCCGGATGCTTCTGCCAACATGACTAAAGTAAAAAAAAAAGCTGTTCACACCCAGACTTCAACAAATCCAGCACAAAGCCTCTAGCATCCATCCTGTAGACACAGAGCCGAGATAAATTTATGGTGCGCCTTCTAAAAATAAAATGCTACAAAACATCACCTTTGTGTTGAAACTGGAATGAATTACCTTGATACACAACTTCACCCTTTAACCATATAGTACACAATTATTAAGAAAGAAATGATTTAATAAATCATACCAAGATGAGGATGGCTTTTCATTTTGGGAACTTCAACGTGTGACCTCTGGCTTGCTCATTAGGGATAAACTGGTACATTTATATGTAGATTTGTCACTTCCTAAACCGTAATGTACACAGTGCGACATGGGGTGAAATGCTTTGACTGTTCCGGTCATAAAAAGTAGAATAAAAATAGAATTAAATTGGAAAAAATGTATATAAACTATTAAATATTCAAATATTTCTAGGAATACAGATCGGTGGTACGACAGTCTGAAGTCTAAAGTGCAGATGTGTGACAGTTGTGTGTAATTAGTGCAATATGTGCTGTGCAAAAATTCTGGCTGAGGTATTGAGTGTTGTGCAAAAATGTCTAGAAAATAACAGAATTTTCTCATCTCTGTCCTGGATTTACAGAATTCTGTACGGCGGCTTTGTGACGGTGTACTTTGTTAAAAGAGGATGTGATAGCCTATTGGTTATGGTGTTGGACTGCTGATCAGAAGGTTGTGAGTCCGAATCCCAGGTCCACCAAGCTACCACTGCTGGGCCCCTGAGCAAGGCCCTTAACCCTCAATTGCTCAGTTGTATAAATTGAGATAAGGGATAAGGGCGTCTTCTAAGTGGCAAAAATTGTTGGACCTAAAGAACAAGTGCAAGTAACAATCTGAGGTTCCACTGGTACTGTAAACACAGGAAATCTGTAAGCAGGACTGAAAACTGTGGAGTAAATGTTTGTGCATTGTTTGTGATTTGTATATTTTAAAAAAATGACAAAAAAAATGGAAAGGTTTTCACAGGATGTCCTCAAATTAATAAGACACCTTGATTAATAAGACAATTTAATAAGACACCTTGTTGTTTTGTTGTTTGTTTGTTGTCTTTTTCCTTTAATCTGACACCAACATTTGAGTAATGAGTAAATAGTGTACAAATTCATTTAAATCTTTTTCCCGAGAGGCCAAAAAAAAATGGAATTTGAGCCTGTTTTTGGTTGAGCACTGAATTTCTTTGTCATGTCACACTCCACAGCGGTGGTTAATATCGTTGCTGTCGGGCGGAAACCTCATATGTCCAAATTTGGTCAATTTCATATTTTTTTCACATACCGATGCTATTGGTCAGTCCCCACGTGGGTCTGTTATTTTTACAAGTTATTAACCAATCTAAAGTCTTGAAAATAGCTTGAGCGCAAATCTCATAACTCCATTGGACACTTCAACTGTCCACCTCTTCCTCACTCCGTGGGAGAGCTTCACGGCATATTTCTCCTCAAGAAGAGTCGCAACGAATCAACACGTCTTCTGAGGTAAATGTCTTCAAAACACTGGGCTCAAAGAAAAAAAAAATCTTGACCCCCGCTAGTTCTGGTGCTCGTCTGAGGACAGGAATTTAGCTCAAGACAATCCACTGCAACGCGGACTAAACCCTGTGCACTGCAGGTAAGGTACGGCATTCCGCCCGACAGCGACGATATGAAGCTGATATCAAAGTAGACACTCAGAGCTTTAATAAACTGGGTTTTTTGTCTGTTTTCACTTGCCTCTAACCCTAAAGGCGATACATTCATAGAATTGTAATAGATTACTACTACTACTACTGATAGGAAGGTTGTGAGTTCGATTCCCAGGTCCGCCAATCTGCCACTGCTGGGCCCCTGAGCAAGGCCCTCTCTGGATAAGTGTGTCTGTCAAATGCTGTAAATGTAGATTGTAAATTTCCAACAAAAATGTTCCTTTTTTTTCTCCACACAAAGTAAATGTTTCAATCTTCAAAGTAAACGGTGATATCAAACCCATTTCTGCTCACCGAGACGGAGAAAAACAATCATCTAACACTGAAAGCCAACAACATCCTGAGACATTTTATATCAGACTTTACAAAAAATCTATTTGTGTTTACTGAAGTTGAAGCAGTGTACTGGTTAAAAATAAATAAAATAAAAATAAAAATAAATAAAATAAAATAAAATTTAATTAAATTAAATAAATCATGTAGTGCTGATGCTATTATTAGTTATCACGGACAACCCTCGAACTCTAGATGATTTTAATATCACTATGTACCCCAAGGTTTCATTTAAATCGGTGCTTTACATCCAGGAGAAAATGCCGTGAACAGATTCAACCAGCAGATGGCAAAGCGAGAACGAAGCTCTCACAGCTCTGCGTCTCTAAGCCCTTAATAAATCATGTGAAATAATGTGATGAATCTGTTTTTTGTGTGTTTTTAAGTTCACCTGATAGCTTTGTCTTGTTTGAGAAGATCTTTGAGGCTGCGTTCATAGTGTTCAGCGACGACAACGAGTCTTTCTGCAAACAGATTCAGGAAGAAAAAGCTGTCAACAAAAAAACTACAAAATCTGCACAAGAACCTTCATAGAGATGCTGTGGGGAAAATTTTTTTTGTTTTGTTTTTTTTTTTGGATATTTGTCACACTATCAGGTATTCAGAAAATTCAGTTTTTTAAAATGATCATTTCATTTTTTGAAGAACATTTTTTTTACCACACACCAACTGGCCCCTGTGTGAAAAAAGTAACCCAGCGCTTACACAATCAAACAATCACCCTGAGTTAATTAGATAATTCTGTTCAATTAGAATAAACACACCCAGGCTTGACTACTGCATCAAACCATGACTTAAATACAACAGTATGGAAAAGGTAATAAAGGCCATTTATCGAGCAACTGCCTCGATTACTTCCACATGGAGAAGTATTTATTTTAATTATTTATCTGAAGTATTATACTATTATAAATATTATACTAATTATACTACTATTATACTAACATTAATAAATGGTGCACCAAGTTATTGTAGCCAAAATGTTTATGTAATATGTGTGTGTGTGTGTGTGTGTGTGTGTGTGTGTGAGTGAGAGAGAGAGAGAGAGAGAGAGAGAGAGAGAGAGAGATGAGACAGAGAGAGACAGAGAGAGACAGAGCAAGACGAGAAAGAGAGAGAGAGAGAGAGAGAGAGAGAGACAGAGCAAGACGAGAAAGAGAGAGAGAGAGAGAGAGAGAGAGAGAGAGAGAGATGAGACAGAGAGAGAGAGAGACAGAGAGAGACAGAGAGAGACAGAGCAAGACGAGAAAGAGAGAGAGAGAGAGAGAGAGAGAGAGAGAGACAGAGACAGAGACAGAGACAGAGAGAGAGAGAGAGACAGAGCAAGACGAGAGAGAGAGAGATGAGACAGAGAGAGAGAGACAGAGAGAGACAGAGAGAGACAGAGCAAGACGAGAAAGAGAGAGAGAGAGAGAGAGAGAGAGAGAGAGAGACAGAGCAAGACGAGAAAGAGAGAGAGAGAGAGAGAGAGAGAGAGAGAGAGAGATGAGACAGAGAGAGAGAGAGAGAGAGACAGAGAGAGACAGAGCAAGACGAGAAAGAGAGAGAGAGAGAGAGAGAGAGAGAGAGAGAGAGAGAGAGAGAGACAGAGCAAGACGAGAGAGAGAGAGAGAGAGAGAGAGAGATGAGACAGAGAGAGAGAGACAGAGAGAGACAGAGCAAGACGAGAAAGAGAGAGAGAGACAGAGAGAGAGAGAGAGAGAGAGAGAGAGAGAGAGAGAGAGAGAGATGAGACAGAGAGAGAGAGAGAGACAGAGAGAGACAGAGAGAGACAGAGCAAGACGAGAAAGAGAGAGAGAGAGAGAGAGAGAGAGAGAGAGAGAGAGAGAGCAAGACGAGAGAGAGAGAGAGAGAGAGAGAGATGAGACAGAGAGAGAGAGACAGAGAGAGACAGAGAGAGACAGAGCAAGACGAGAAAGAGAGAGAGAGAGAGAGAGAGAGAGACACAGAGCAAGACGAGAAAGAGAGAGAGAGAGAGAGAGAGAGAGATGAGACAGAGAGAGAGAGACAGAGAGAGACAGAGCAAGACGAGAGAGAGAGAGAGAGAGAGAGAGAGAGAGAGAGGTAAACACATTTTGTATAATCAGACATGAACATAAATGTGAGTGAACTTTACTACCATGTTTTCCTCGGGAGATGTCAATGTACTGACACAGTCTGGGGTGTGTGATGGTTTTCAGGATCTGGAATCTGCCCAGGATCTTGATGGAGTTGGGGGTCAGAGGAAGACCGTTACTGCCACACACATCATGAGGAAGAGGAGAGGCGAAGAAGGTGAAAGCCCCAAGCTCGGCATCTCTCAGAGGCTGCATGGTCTCTAACATTAAAACATGTCCATCATGAGTCCGACATGTAACCATGACAACACAATAAACACACCAACCTTAACACTGTATGTGTCAGTGACAGCAATGTTAAGGCTTTATATCTAATCAAATGTTATAAGACATGATAATCAAATGATATGAAACATAAACCACTTCTTTTTGTTACTCAAGATACCGTTTATAAATATTTAATCCTGTGATGAGATAAAAGTCCAAAACATCTACAGCTGATGAATGAACACAAATAAACATCATTATTACAAAGATTACACATGCAATAAACAGAATAACATCAATCATGTCATGGCATACCCTTTCGGAATTAATAAACCTTTGTTTTTTCCATACCAACTCTTCCAATTTATCCTTCTGTTATGGATATTTGTGAAATTATTTCCGGAGTCTGCTATAAACAGAAAATAAGATCATGTGGAGTTACGTCATCATCCGGCGACGCCGGTTAAGCACATTCAAAGTCCTTATATTTATATATGTAAATAATTTAACCTATAATCAAGATAAATGTTGATAAATGTTATGGCTTATTTAATAATAATAATAATAATAATAATATTATATACGTTAAATATTAAAAACAATAAATATTACTAATGAACTATATATTTAAAGTGTAATCTAATAA
The DNA here is from genome assembly GCF_030014155.1 of Tachysurus vachellii. Classification (NCBI taxonomy): domain Eukaryota; kingdom Metazoa; phylum Chordata; class Actinopteri; order Siluriformes; family Bagridae; genus Tachysurus; species Tachysurus vachellii. Next base: position 24,300,250 of record NC_083465.1, read on the forward strand.
TAACAAATGTTATTTTAAAATATGAACTTTTACTCACTGTCACTTTCAGAAACCCCTTTAATTTGGTGTGTCTTAGTGAATCTGGATACTTTTCCTTGAACAATGTGGAAATACACCTGCATGAGGCACCAAAGCATCTCAGGGCAATTTATCTTAGCCATGTGGTGATGACTACATGCTAAACTTTAACACCATACTGTCCATTAATATTGTACTGGTTTAGTAATGATTTTAACAACAACAACAACAACAATAATAATAATAATTTATATATATATATATATATATATATATATATATATATATATATATATATATGTATATATATATATATATATTTAATTGTTTAATTGTTTATTTTCTATATCAGCTACAATATTCTCTCTCTCTCTGTGTGTGTGTGTGTGTGTGTGTGTGTGTGTGTGTGTTGGACAATTATAAAACAATATAAGTTACAAAAATGTATGGAATATTTTATACAGCATATATTATTTCATATATATATATATATATATATATATATATATATATATATATATATATATATATATATATAATAAGAACATATATATTAAATATTATATTATTAAATCATATATATAGTAAAGATTTATGTTATTCTTTTTTTCAATAACAAATGATAACAGATAACAAAATACAATGTCGTATTAAACTCTTGTAAGATAAAGAATTTTGTTATACAGTAAAATATATGTAAGCTCTGAGTGCGTTATCAAACTGTGACATCTGCGTCATCATCGTGCGGCGTTGTAGAAGAGGAAAGGCGACAGACTGCGTTAACTACTGCTCTCGCTCTTGCATGTAAGTACATTCACACACATCTTATCTTTTTTAATCCGTGTGACATTTGTAAATGTTGTTAAAACACTTACAGGTGAATGTTAGGCTTGAATAACCCAGGAGATCGTTGATAAACATTCAGTAGACTTGCACATGCTACCCTGCTATGTCACGGTGCACGGGGTCGCTCTCAAACGCCTTCCTGCTTCCCGTACAATTACACTATAGTAGGTTTGGGTTCATGTTGTATGCACCCTACATTGTGCACTTGGTGTGGGGCAGGAAGCTATTTGTACTTCAGTCTAAATTGCATCATAGGACTCGTTGTAGTCAGTTATTAAAATAAATGAATCAACAGTTCCGAATCAGAATCAGGTTTATCGGCCAAGTGTGTTGTTGTTGTTGACACACACAAGGAATTTGGTTCCAGCTGTTTGTGACTCTCAAAAGTACAAACATAAATAATAACACTATACTATACAGATAATACAGACTATACAAGACAATACAATACAGTACAATACAATAGATACTATACAAGACTGTACAGGACAATACAAGACTGTACAGACTTTACAAGACAATACAAGACAATACAAGACTATACAAGACTATACAAGACAATACAAGACTATACAAGACAATACAAGACTATACAAGACTATACAAGACAATACAAGACTATACAAGACAATACAAGACTATACAAGACTATACAAGACTATACAAGACAATACAATAGATACTATACAAGACTGTACAGGACAATACAAGACAATACAAGACTATACAAGACAATACAAGACTATACAAGACTATACAAGACTATACAAGACAATACAAGACAATACAAGACTATACAAGACTATACAAGACTACAAGACTATACAAGACAATACAAGACTATACAAGACTACAAGACTATACAAGACTACAAGACTATACAAGACTATACAAGACAATACAAGACTATACAAGACAATACAAGACTATACAAGACTATACAAGACAATACAAGACAATACAAGACTATACAAGACTATACAAGACTACAAGACTATACAAGACAATACAAGACTATACAAGACTACAAGACTATACAAGACTATACAAGACTATACAAGACTATACAAGACTATACCTAGTTAATTTTCTTGTTTTATTATTTGTCCTTTCACACACCCAGGATTTCAGTCCTTTCACTTTTGGTTTGAAAGCATACGAGAATGGAAACTATTTGTGATTATAAAAAAGATATTAACCCTTTTCTTGGTACAATTGATTCAATTATATTCATTTTATTTATTACTTTTAAACCAGTGCATCATGGTTAAATATTATTTCTGATTTATACCTAAAGCATTTGAGGACGTGCTGTTGTAGACATTGTGAGACATTGCTGTATGATGCAACCTGAGGCAAAGTTGCATTTTTTTCTGTAACAACACATGCGGAAGTTTTTTTTTTTTTTTTTTGCGTTACTTTTACCCATTTATAACTTTGTTTAATGTTATAGATCATCCAAAAGACATTAATACTTGTTTTCAGTTTTCTTTGTTGTTCTCTCACTTACTATAATAAAAATAACTAGCTGTAGTGCATGTATAGACCTTTTTAGTAGTTTCTGATTTCTATAGCTGTGTAGCTGAACAAACTTCTAGCTAATTTTTTTATAGTGCTAAAGATAACTTTCAGTCGTTTCTAATTATAATGCCTTTCGTATACTGTAGAACTATAGGTTCCTAGACCTTTCCTATAGAACTATAGTGAATGTATAGACCTAGTTTCACTTTCCTTGTCATTGTGTGTCTCATTCCTGATTCTGATTTCTATAGCTGTGTAGTTGAAAAAACTTCTAATTCATTTTTTTATAGTGCTAAAAATAACTTTCAATAGTTTCTAACTATAGAAATGATATCTTTTAGTGATTTTTAGTTAGACTTTATTCTAACTATAGAACATACTTTCAATGCTTTCCAACGATATAAATGAAAACTTTCTATAGATAACGATATTTCGATATATTCTAACTAGAAATGATCATTTTCTATAAATAAATTTCAATACTTTCTAACTTTATCTTTACTTTTGTCTATAATTTTACAGATCATATTTAATAATTTTATAGCTCTGCATTTAGGCAGGGGAGGCACGGTGGCTTAGTGGTTAGCACGTTCGCCTCACACCTCCAGGGTTGGGGGTTCGATTCCCGCCTCCGCCTTGTGTGTGTGTGGAGTTTGCATGTTCTCCCCCGTGCCTCGGGGGTTTCCTCCAGGTACTCCGGTTTCCTCCCCTGGTCCAAAGACATGCATGGTAGGTTGATTGGTATCTCTGGAAAAATTGTCCGTAGTGTGTGATTGCGTGAGTGAATGAGAGTGTGTGTGTGTGCCCTGCGATGGGTTGGCACTCCGTCCAGGGTGTATCCTGCCTTGATGCCCGATGACGCCTGAGATAGGCACAGGCTCCCCGTGACCCGAAGTAGTTCGGATAAGCGTTAGAAAATGAGTGAGTGAGAGAGAGTGCATTTAGGCAGCGTTCTAACTAAAAAAAAAAAAAAAAAATACAAAAAAAATAAATTTCTGTAGTTTTGTAAATAAATTTAAAATATTGTTTTATTTTCTAACTATAGAAGCAACAACTTTTGTATAGATAACCTTTAAATAGTTCCTATAATTAGACAATTTTTATAATTATTAGACAATTTTTATAATTAGAATTTTACGTCAATCTACATCGACATTCGTCACAATTATGCGCCGGCGAGTACGCACACAAACGTGACTACGCCTACAAAATGGATCAAATAATCAAAAGTTGCCCTCGACATCCGAAAATTTTCAAAACACTGCGTCTCTGTGCTGCCGTTACACAAACATTTAGAAAGAAAAGCGAAAATGCTTACATCCTCCATAACCTCGCCAACTTTAGCGCAACGGCGTGCTGCGTGCGACGTCATTGTTATTGTTCGTTTGCGCATGCGGGTCAGTTCGAAACAGCAAACAGTTCACATTGGTATCTGATATAAGCCACATTTTAAAAGGTAATGTGAACAGCCAAAAAAAAAAATCAGATCTGAGCAAAATATCCGAATTGAGCATTAAGACTTGCAGTGTGAACGCGGCCTTAGAGAAAGATATTAGTACTTGTTTAGACTTTCCCTCATCGCTCCCTCACCTGCATTTATTCTCTCTTTTAATAAGATAAACTTCAGCTTGTTGTTGCGTCTGTTCTATTAAAGTAAATGACGTTTTTTTAACGCATTTGTTCGGAGCGTTTGCTGTACGAGTTGCGTCTCTGCGGGTTGTTGCTATAGAAACAAAAGTATATCGGATGTTAAGTATTTAATTTAATATGATATCGACTTGGAAACAGTTTCTAGTTCTTGTTAGATAAAGAAGAAAAAAGGTCCACCAAGCCGCCATCGCTGGGTCCCTGAGCAAGGCCCCAAGCTGCCATCGCCGGGCCCCTGAGCAAGGCCCCAAGCTGCCATCGCCGGGCCCCTGAGCAAGGCCCCAAGCTGCCATCGCCGGGCCCCTGAGCAAGGCCCCAAGCCTCAATTGCTCAGTTGTATAAAATGAAATAAAATTGTAGCTTCTGCCAAATGTCATAAATGTAATAGTCATACACTAGATGATTAGTGTATAGTGTATAGTGTGTAATTTGGGACACAGCTACTGACCTCATGTGGATAATTATGTTTACACAATTAGTTATTTCAGCTTTTCTTTTCAAATAGTTAATAAGATATTTGAATATCTATGCAGACACTACCTTTACCCCCATTAAACACCTGTGTGTGTATGTGTGTGTGTGTCAAAGAGTGAGAGAGAGAGATCTAACCAAATACGACAGCTCCTTGCAAGTGAAAGTGATGATTGTGGAGTTGCATAAAAGCGTGCTAAATCAGGAACTTCCTTTAGCACTTCCCTGGAAATCACGCCAATCTCCAGTGCCAGCTGTGCGCCATGCTGTTTTCATTGTGGCTCAGCGGGCGGGTGTTTCATCCTGTCGACTTGCCGCGGCGGATTAAACGCTCACAGCAGCCCTGCAGATTGGCAGCATCGCGCAGGGTCTTGATGGGTGTTCACACGATCCCCCATGTTCGAGAGCTGAAACCTCACACAGGCCACAAAGATGCGCTCTTTCTTACGGCCCGGTGCTTCTCCTCAAAGCGCTGCGGCGCAGGGGAAAAACAGGGGAAATATTTGGTCTACATTCCGTTTATTGGAATTCTGCGGACGCTGGTGTGGTGACGGAGTCGTATCTGCAGCGGATCAGGGATTATTAGAAACATGTCTCATATATATATATATAAAAAAAAAAAAAGTGTTATATTTGCAGCTTTGTACCTAAAGTGACTGTAATGCATGTCTCACACACACACACACACACACACACACACATTATGATGGCCTTGTTTGTGTTTCTGCTTCTGTTTGCTGTCAGCTACACAAATCCACCCGCATATTAATCTTTAGAATTAACATGTGATCATCAACATCCAGGAAATTCTGATTGACATGACGATCTATTTTCATTTTTGTTTCTGTTTAATTCAAGTTTTTCCCTGGGATTGGAACAAAGCACTGCTGAGTAAGACAGACTCGACCGGGCTAGAGGTCGGAGGTTTTGTGATCCGGCAGTGCACGGCTCGGTTCCAAGAGTTATGCGAATTAAAACATCGTGACTCTCGTAAAACTCTTCCACCGTGGGCCTCGCTTAAATCGATTCAAGGGCTTACAGGGAAAAAAAAAAAAAAACAGGAGACTTTGATCCATACACATTATCAACTCCAGCCCTTTTTTGTGTTTTTAATTTCCATCCAGCGCCAGCTGTTGTTTTGCAGCACCACCCTGTACTACGTGTTAAGACATTTTCTTCTCTCTTCCTGGGCCTTGTAAAAGACGACAACAACAAAAATTCCCCTGATTTCCTTCCTGTTTTTTTTTTTTTTTTTTTTTTTTCCTCCCCTCCATTCTTTAAGAGATGACATCTTGCCAAAGTTATGTCCTTGTTTTCTTTTTTTTTTTTTCTTTTTTTTGGTTGAGCGTGATTCAAAAGCTCGAGAGCCTTTGAAGCTCAAAAAGCATCTTAACCTCACACATATTAGCTTTGGTACCGTGGCGTCCAGACAGCAGCACTGATTTAATATTTCGGCCCGCGGCTTTTAGCCGAGAGCTGGAAGATGGGCAGCGTGTTTCATTTCTGTGGCATATGGTTTGCTTCGCCGATGCAGAATTGGTTTGGAACGGGCCTGTCCTGGAACTTGTTAAGGCCGTCGGGTTTTTCACACGCGGCGGCCAATTAGATTCCTCTTCTCTTTAAGCCTTGAAGTGGAAACGGAGGACTTGGATTGGCTGCTATAAACATTCATATTTAGCCGGTAACAATAGAGATTCCAGGTGTGTGTGTGTGTGTGTGTGTGTGTGTGTGGCGTGTTTGTGAGACAGAGAGACGGAAAGATGCTGATTCTGTGTTTGGACAGCTGCACAGAGAGCGTGGGCCGTTACTTTTGGAAGTCTCAGACACACACACACGCACACACACACGCACACACACACACTTATCCCTGGCTCAACCAGCACTGAAGTGACCTCCAGAGTATTTCATTTTACATCCATCTCGACACATTTCTGTTGAGTTTGATGTTTGACCTCCTTTTCTTCTTCTTTTTTTTTTGTTTTTTCTTCTTTTCTTCCTTTCCTATTGTATCTCCAGGTTCTTAGCACGCTCTTTATTCAGGATGTCAGGCCACACCCCCTCACTGATGAGACTGGAGCAGAGGGCCGCCGAGGCGGATCAGATTATCGAGTACCTCAAACAGCAGGTCCAGCTGCTAAAAGAAAAAGCCAGTGAGTGTCGGGGAAACCCGTCTCACACACACACACACACACACACACAGACGTGACTTTCACACGCACCACTCGCACACATGCCATTTGTCTGTGTAGTCATGACTGTCTCCTTTTTTTTTAAAAAAGAATAAAAAAATGTGTCTTTTATTCGGATGAAGTGGTGCAGGCCACCGTGAGAGAGGAGAAGAAGCTGAAGGTGGAGAACGGCAAGCTGAAGAAGGAGATCGAAGAACTGAAGCGCCAGCTCCTGGAGAAGGAAAGAAGGAGAGGAGGTAAATGCACCTGAAAGTGCATTAAAAGTCCAAATCAAGCACTTCAGAGTAAATCAGTTTGACACTCTGGAGGAAAAAAACATTCATTTCTAAATCGAACCCAACAACAGACGTGCATTTTATTAACCTTGTTATGAAGATAGAGACACACAAGCATCGAGGAACTGACTTTCTTTTGTGTTAGGATTCATTAAATTCAAGCTGGAGGAGAAGAAAGAAAGACGTTTTATAGGCTGCTGTCTGTTTGCAGCTGAACAGATGGTTTGGGAGCTGTGGAAAAAAAACAAAACACGACTCGCTCTGGTTGCAAAAAGACCCGATTAGCCTAGCATTGTGATGCTACTCGGTTATAATCTGAATAAAATTTCGTTTATCAGGTTTAAAACCGTCAGATTGATGGATTACTGATTAAATGAAAGAAAAGTAAGAGCCATTATCTAATCCTCTAGAAGATTTTTTAGTAAGATCGTGACCTAGATAGCTAGCGTTAGCTGGCTGTGATATATCTATTTAATTTAGTTAGCAAGCCAGCTTCACTTTTAGGAAAGGTTCGCTGGCTGAGGTGAGACGACACGGACTAATAAGACGCAGTAAATAGACAGACGTGTTCGCGAACAAACGTCCAATATTGACTCCAAACGGCACAAAGTAATCTCTGTAACCTCCCGCTATGATTTGCAACCAGGAGGCGTGGCTGACTTTAATTATAAGCCACGCCCACTCCGTGTCACAGTAGTTCGGCCTCCCGAGTCTCTAAGGGACTTTTTACACCTGGTCACTTCATGTGTTTTCTCTGATCTGATAGCTATCTGATTTGTTAAAACTGTTCCATTTACATTAGGCCACATAAATGCGTCTCGGTGAATCGGATATCGATCCGATCTTTCTACTCCCGCCCAAAATGCACATATATTCTACCTCATTTCCGGGGTAATTGAAATGGAACACACTTTGGTGTATACGCGATGCACGACTCGTGAGTCACTTGCGAGTGACGTACTTCTGTTTGGGAGGAGTATAGTGCTGACGTATGTGGCTTGAACAACCACATTCATTTACACCTGTCCAGTTTCATCTGAAACGCGTCCCAGACCACCTCCTGAAGTGGTTTGAACCATCGGATTTATATCCGTCTCAAAAACGTTTCGGAGGGCATTTAGACCTGGTCTTTTTACCATCGGATAGCTATCGGATCACAGAAAACACATGAAGTGACCAGGTGTAAAAAGCCCCTAAATCAACCAGCAGGTCCTTAAAATCGAAAGATGCCACCAGCATCAGTGCCAAAACTGACTCAGGTAACATAACGAATGAATCAGGGATCATTCGCTTCCATGATCCTTCACTGTGAACCAAGAAGAAAATTCTGTCCAGAGTTCCTCTGCTGCTCTGCTAATGAAGCTCCGCAGCAGGTCTGCGTGACTCAACAGCAAATCTCCTATCACCCTCAGCCTCTGCCTCGCATTAACATGCGAATAAAAGCAGCCGTTTCATCGTTAACACTTAAGTAATGCTTTCCAGAGCAGACGAATGGGAACAAACGAGCAATTTGGCCTTCTTTTTAAAAGGCTTCATTTCATCTTTGTTATTTTTGGACGGTTTATAAATAATGTAGGACTACGGGTTTTTTTTTTTTTGCTGTTTGGTATTTATCCGATTGTGTTAGTTAATTGGAGCATAAGAGCCTAATCAGGGATCAAGGAGAAGTGTCTTTTGTTTTGTAAAAAAGATCAGGCATCACAGAGTTCTCTATTCTTCATTCGTATGAAGGCAGGCCGATCCGAGTCACCGCGGCGTCGCTAAAGTCTCACGCCGTCTGCTCTCTGAAGGGCCCCTAGTTAGCTTGAGTAAACAAAGAATTATCATAATGAACAAAAAAATAAGCTGCTCCACACACCAGTGGTGTTTAGCTATCTCAGGAAGTCTACGCTCTGCGCAATCAGGCCGTACGCGGGTTTGACGGATCAGTCACCGCCCGAAGGCTTCGAGTTTGTTATTTCTCCCGTTTCTTGATGCTCGCTCGCTCGCACCCTGAGGCTCTTTCTAATTAAAACCGAATCGACGAGTCGTCTTCGAATCGTTTAGCTGCTCGAGTTATGCAGCTGAATCATAAGCATGGAGCTTGATGAGCAGGCTTTGGGTTTGGTCAGTGCAGTGGAATTTAAAAAGATAATAATGTACCAGGTTTTACGGCTGGTGGAACGAGCAGGATGGAACGATATTTTTTGTTATCTGTGAGATGTAACCCAGGTCTGCTAACAAATAAGTTAACAAATCGTGTAATTTTAGTAATATTTATAGTTTCTTACGTTAGATAAGTGATGATGATTGAGAGATAAATTGAAATAAATTGTAAGTCACTCGGGGGGCACGGTGCCTCACACCTCCAGGGTCGGGGTTCGATTCCCGCCTCCACCTTGTGTGTGTGGAGTTTGCATGTTCTCCCCGTGCCTCGGGGGTTTCCTCCGTGTACTCCGGTTTCCTCCCCCGGTCCAAAGACATGCATGGTAGGTTGATTGGCATCTCTGGAATAATTGTCCGTAGTGTGTGATTGCGTGAGTGAATGAGAGAGTGTGTGTGTGTGCCCTGTGATGGGTTGGCACTCCGTCCAGGGTGTATCCTGCCTTGATGCCTGTACCGATGAATTATGAAATAAAAACACACTAAGTGGCAAAGTTTTGTCCACAAATACAGGTTGTTTTTTTTTCTTTTTCTACACTGAAGGGATTTGCTATAAAACTGCTTCGTTCTTCTTTTAATGACCGCTGTTTGGCGTCGTGCTGTTTAAAATCAATTGACTCAGGTAAGGTGTTATGTGCTGATGAGAGTATAGAGCTTCTAAATAATTATATTTACACCAAAAAGTCCTGAGCTGTTTCTCCGAACATGAGCTGAGGGGAATTGGTGCTGTTTACAGCTTTGAGACATCTACAGTAAGAAGTAATGAGCTTTTTCCAGCACTGTGGTTTAGTCTGGCCTCTTTGCTCTTGGGTAATTCTGTTCAATTCCTCAAAGATAACGAAGCGTCCGTGCTACAGATGAGGAGTTGAGAAAGCTGGACAAACCAGATTATTTTTATTTAATTATAGTTACTTGATGTAGAGGTGAAACAAAGGCTAATGTGTTGACATTGCAACTGCCTACGTCAGCCAGAAGCCTTTAATGCCCCTTTTCCACCAAAAAGAACCGAGTGCTGGTTCAGAGCTAGCGCTGGTGCTGGTACAAAGTTGGTTCCACTGGCGAACCTTCTAAGAACCGGTTTGCCTTTCCATCGGCTAGAGAGCCGTCACAGGGCCGAGTCTGACGTCACTGTATACGTGTCACGTCTCCCAGCAACGTTAGCGCAGCAGCGGCAAACACAAACCACATCAACAATGGCGGATGTTGCTTTACTGTTAATGCTCATGGCTTTGTGAACCTACATTAACACCCAAACGCGGCGAATCCAACGTGTACGTGCAGCTCCATGTAATCTGTATAAACGGAGGTTGTAATCGAGAAAGTACATAACGTTATTTTATCATTAACACAGAAAAAAGTTAGCCTTAGCATGTAGCTACCTACTATCATGTGTGCCGATAATGTATCATATTGCGGTAAAGTAAAAGTGTATTAAACATTAGTATACTTAAGGTATATTATCAAATGTCCTAACAGTAGCCCCGCCCACAGCCCCGCCCACAGCCCCTGACACAAGCGGTTCTTAAGTCTAGACCAGCAACGTTTTGGTGCTACTTAAGAACCACTTTTCCTGGTTCAGACCCGGTGCTTTGGCTGTCGAAAAAGAAAGAACTGGTTCTAAATTAGGCTCCGAACCAGGACTCAAACTGCCTCGGTGGAAAAGGGGCATAAGACACCTCTGAGCTTGGGGTAGTCTTCTCAACTACCAGATTCTTCATCACTTATGGAGTGACACCGAATCAGCACGGCTGAACAAAGTGCGAACAGTGTAAAGTTCCCCTTCTTTACTTTTAAATGAGTTTATAGCAATAAACTCATTTACTTTAGCTGCAGTAATATATAGACACAGTAACTGGTTTAATTCAGAATCATTTATTAATCCCAGGGGGGGAATTGGGTTTGTTACTGCAGCTCGGAGTCATCAAAATACAAAAATAGACTTAAATACACTAAGATTTAATAGCAGGTTGTTGCTAAACAACCTGCTATTGTCTGAATGTGTATTATGGTAGAACAGTCGTAGCCTCACATCTATTTTTGTGTGCTTTGACAGAGCTAACAATAGAGACACTTTTTCGTAGTGGCTTAGATACTGCACCTACGTATAAATTATGATGTTGATACGATGTATATTAAGGCTGTGTGATTCGTTTGTGTGGAGAAAAATGAAGGAAGGATGGATTGATTGATTTCTCAAGCCTTCACGCCCTGTCCAAGCTCCTGGTAAAGCAATGAAGTAACAAATATTATGAAAATATAAGAGAGAGGAAATGTATCTTTATCTGAAGGGATGAATTTGACCGGGTGCGACATGAGCAGGATGGAACGATATTTTTTGTTATCTGTGAGATGTAACCCAGGTCGGCTAACAAATAAGTTAACAAATCGTGTAATTTTAGTAATATTTATAGTTTCTTATGTTAGATAAGTGATGATGATTGAGAGATAAATTGAAATAAATTGTAAGTCACTCGGGGGGCACGGTGCCTCACACCTCCAGGGTTGGGGGTTCGATTCCCGCCTCCACCTTGTGTGTGTGGAGTTTGCATGTTCTCCCCGTGCCTCGGGGGTTTCCTCCGTGTACTCCGGTTTCCTCCCCCGGTCCAAAGACATGCATGGTAGGTTGATTGGCATCTCTGGAAGATTGTCCGTAGTGTGTGATTGTGTGAGTGAATGAGTGTGTGTGTGTGTGTGCCCTGCGATGGGTTGGCACTCCGTCCAGGGTGTATCCTGCCTTGATGCCTGTACCGATGAATTATGAAATAAAAACACACTAAGTGGCAAAGTTTTGTCCACAAATACAGGTTGTTGTGTTTTTTTCTTTTTCTACACTGAAGGGATTTGCTATAAAACTGCTTCGTTCTTCTTTTAATGACCGCTGTTTGGCGTCGTGCTGTTTAAAATCAATTGACTCAGGTAAGGTGTTATGTGCTGATGAGAGTATAGAGCTTCTAAATAATTATATTTACACCAAAAAGTCCTGAGTTCTGCTAAGTATTTTAAATTCTTTTTTTTATTTTTTTTTTTTTTGGGCGATGACGAAATCGCGTGTCCGAATGCCGACGCTTAATGTCCTTGGTTTGCCGTCAGAATCAGAGTTTGTTTTCACACTGCACGTAACTAAACAAACCAAAACGGGGGAAAAAAAAAGAAGAAATCCCTGACGGAGGAGTGTGTGGTACTGAAAAAGCACTCGTAAAATCTTTCATTCATTTGTCAGAAAAAAGGGCGGCAGAAAAATGTAAACAAACCTTTGCCAAGTGTGTGTAGAAATCACAGAAATCACCCGAGCGTGAAGAACACAGAGCCAGCACAAAAGAAGCAATTATGTAATTATATAAATAAAAACTTTAGAACATTCTGTGCATCACATTCACTGTTTATTTGCTCTATTTTTGGTCGTCGGTCCAAATCTACAGAAGACACGACATTTCTGTAGCGCTACAGCTCGGTGCTTTGGATCGTTTTCTTTACAACCAAAAACTCAAAGCCTGTTCAGTTGATTCAGTCTGGTTGATTCAGAGTCGACTCATTTTCACACCGAGATGCCAGACGTGACGAAGCGAACGTGATCCATTATATTTGGATTTTTTTTTCTTCTTCAATTTGTACTATGCTGTAAATCAAAGTGGGGTGGGGTGGGGGGGGTGGGGTGTTCAGAAACCATCTTCATGCCATTTCTGTGTAGTATAGAAAGAAGAGAGAGTGAGAGAGATGCATAAAGTGTGTCCCTATTCATTGTGGCTGTTTTGTTGTATTCTGCATTCTGGAATTTATGTGCTGATGAAAAGCAATATGCTGCAGTCATGATGTGAAAGAAAAACACTGCGTCGATTGTTTGTGCTCTGAAGCCCTGAGCTAGATTGGTGTTTTCCTTCTTTTCCTTCTTTTTCTCTGTTTACCCCGAAGTTCATTGGTAATCATTATGTTATGGAAAGAGCAGTCAGAAAAATGACACATTGTGTGCAGAGACTTTGAGAAGCTAAAATCTGTGTGTGTGTGTGTCTGTGTGTGTGTGTCTGTGTGTGTGTGTCTGTGTGTGTGTGTCTGTGTGTGTGTGTGTGTGTGTGTCTGTGTGTGTGTGTGTGTCTGTGTGTGTGTGTGTCTTTGTGTGTGTGTGTCTTTGTGTGTGTGTGTCTTTGTGTGTGTGTGTCTTTGTGTGTGTGTGTCTTTGTGTGTGTGTGTGTCTTTGTGTGTGTGTGTCTTTGTGTGTGTGTCTTTGTGTGTGTGTCTTTGTGTGTGTGTGTCTTTGTGTGTGTGTGTCTTTGTGTGTGTGTGTCTTTGTGTGTGTGTGTCTTTGTGTGTGTGTGTCTTTGTGTGTGTGTGTCTTTGTGTGTGTGTGTCTTTGTGTGTGTGTCTTTGTGTGTGTGTGTCTTTGTGTGTGTGTGTCTTTGTGTGTGTGTCTTTGTGTGTGTGTGTCTTTGTGTGTGTGTGTCTTTGTGTGTGTGTCTTTGTGTGTGTGTGTCTTTGTGTGTGTGTGTCTTTGTGTGTGTGTGTCTTTGTGTGTGTGTGTCTTTGTGTGTGTGTGTCTTTGTGTGTGTGTGTCTTTGTGTGTGTGTGTCTTTTTTGTGTGTGTGTCTTTTTTGTGCGTGTGTCTTTTTGTGCGTGTGTCTTTTTGTGCGTGTGTCTTTTTGTGCGTGTGTCTTTTTGTGCGTGTGTCTTTTTGTGCGTGTGTCTTTGTGTGCGTGTGTCTTTGTGTGTGTGTGTGTGTGTCTTTGTGTGTGTGTGTCTTTGTGTGTGTGTGTCTTTGTGTGTGTGTGTCTTTGTGTGTGTGTGTGTGTCTGTGTGTCTTTGTGTGTGTGTGTGTGTGTCTTTGTGTGTGTGTGTCTTTGTGTGTGTGTGTCTTTGTGTGTGTGTGTCTTTGTGTGTGTGTGTGTGTCTGTGTGTCTTTGTGTGTGTGTGTGTGTGTGTGTGTGTGTGTGTGTGTGTGTGTGTGTGTGTTCAGTGACAGTGCCCATGCCTTCAGAAGACTCCAGCGCTCAGTGTGTTTCTAAGCCATCAGCACCAGAGACGTCTCCTACAGCAGCTCCTGCAGATCCGGCCTCCGCTGTTAAAAGCCCTCCAGCCAACAACACAGAGGCCAAGACCAAAGCTAAAGCAGAAAAGAAAGGTGAGTCTGAGGACACAGGACAATATTTTATATATAGTGGATTCGTTTCATCCTGGTGACAGAATCGACTATTCTTTTCCAAACATTTAACACATCCTCAGTCATACACTACATACCTAAAAGTATGTGCACCCCTGACCCTCACAACCGCATGCAGGGTTTCCTAAACTGTTGGATAAAAGTTCTAGTATTCCAATGTTCCTGTGTCCAAAGAGTCAGCGAGAGCGAGTGCTCGAATATTTGTAGGACTTTTGTCGTGTTATCATTGTAACCAACTGATGGTGTTTTTTTTTTTTTTTTTGGATTTGATACAAACATATTTCATGCCACGGTAAGGTCAATTTTTTTTTTTAAGGTCAAATTTCCTGTACTGTAGCTTCCTTCTTGTTTTGAAGTATAGTTAAAGGCCATTTGAGGTGAAGAAGAAGAACCAGACTTGTTGGCTGTGAAGGCATCCTGAAGGCATTCCTGACAAACCCTCCCTCACACACCCCTTTATTTTCCTATTTGTACTTGGCTTTTGTTCACTGGTCATCATTCAGACATGTTGAAGCACTTTGAGCAACAGATCGGCAGTAAAACGTCGATCCTGTGGAGCGTACGCGACGGACGTGTCACGGTAATTTCGTTTCTTAACCGTTTACTGTACGTTATTACTGAAATCACCATCCAGTCACAAAATTACACCCTCATGTACTCTCCTTAAACCTCCCGTCAAATTGCTGGAAATGACCATTTTCCTGTTCTGGATGTTTGAAACGTTTATTGTGTAGTTTTTACTTACACCTTTCTACCCTGTGATGGAGCTTGTAAACAAATCTGTGGACAAAATCAGAGTTTTACACAACATTAGGGTTGGGTATCAAAAGAAATTTTCCGTTTCCGGTTCCTGTTCCGGTTCTGCCTTACGATTCCCGGTTCTGATTCCGATTCCATAATAAAATAAATGTGAAAAATAATTAAACAATTCCATTTGTGTTTATTAATCACTCTTTAAATATTTTAAACAGAGCATTTCAATTCATATCGATTTAAATTGAAATAAATCCAACATCAAATTTAACATTCAGAATTACAACTTAGCAAAACAGTTAGCAATTTTTCTGAAGAAACATTAACATGTCTGCTTTCTCTGGGAGAAGACGAGACCTTTCCTGGCTTATTGTATCTCCAGCTGTGGAGAAAACCCTCTCAGATGGTGTAGATTTGCTTCATTGTTGTAGCTTTGGAAATGAATCCACACTTTAGACTTTTTTTTAGACATGTTTAACACAAAGCGTACCTCAACACAGCAGCGCGAGTGACCGATTTCTGTGGTAAACTGCGTTAATTTGGTTGTGTGACTGTAAACAGTGTAAACAATTGATATACATGAGGTAAGACGTGGCTATTTAAAGTGACCGCTCCCAGCGCTTTGCCCGTCATCGCATCGGAACCGCGTTTGGAACCGAGACTTAAAAATTCCGCGCGGTTCCGGTTCCTGTTAAAAAACAGAACCGGTTCTGAATAAGAACCGGTTCTCGGTTTCCCAACCCTACGCAACATGGGGTTGATTTTCTCCTAAGTCTGCTCGAATGGGTTTTGGATAAACAAGCCGGCGGGATTCTGTGTTCTGTGTCTGTGCTATTTTATCATGGAAACGATCATCAGCATCGTTCCTACGTCTTCTGTCGAAGCAACCCGTCTCTTTTCTTTCTGGAGAGTCGTTCAGAGGGAAGAAAACAGCATGTCGTGTATGAGAATCTGGCAGTCCGATGGTCCAGATGTTGGACACTGAACTGCTGGTGGATTTGAAGTGTTAGCGAATATATGAAACCCGTATATCACATGGCAGACATGACCGCTGTGCTGATTTATCTTCCCTACTGTATTTCACAAAGAAGTCAGGAATGGGAGAAAAATTTTTATTTATTTATTTTTTTTAATATATTACTGTTTGCTTACAGAGCACCTGCAAAACAGCTGCGCTGCCTTTCAGTGACCTTTCTATTGTCTGGAAAACCAAAATGCGCTGCAGAAATTTAATTGTCAGCACTGGGGAACGAGACGCATCGATATTGTGCTGTCTGATTCTTGATTGGTCAGATGATGTTGACTCATTTTCATGTTTTATTGGTCGGGTGAGAAAAGGGGTGACGTAAATGATAACAGCAGGGTTCCCACGCGTCCTGGAAATCCTGGAAATCCTGGAAAATTAATGACTAATGTTCCAGTCCTGGAAAACACATGGAAAATGAGAGAAAACATAAACTGTCCTGGAAAAAATCTTTTTGTCCTGGGAAATTATTATTATAAATGTTCTTGATCATTTAAAGAACAGTTTACAACTCTGGTCGAAACAATTAACGTTAGTAACAGAAAGCGCTCTGTTCAGGGACGCCGAGTTTTGACGGGTTTGTTGTTATGCTGTTTAATCTCGCTGTGACGGATGACGCTGTCTTGTGTCGGCGGTTTCAGCTGCTAGGAACGGTTTAAGTGCTCGAATGTTTTCAGCAAATGGTGACGGGTAACCAGGTTATATTAACCTTGTTAATCTGAATATCACGTGCAAGGGGAATGCACAGCAAACTAAAGCATGCATGACGGCATTGGCCTGAGAAAGGAAAGGGTATTAATATGTGCAGTCTTTTTATTTTATAAAGGTTGAAATTTCATTCACATGACAAATTGTCTTTAAAAGTATAATTAAGTAATAGCCATAAAGTGTACGTTGTTTTTAAGACTTCTGGAGAGAAGAACATATTACTGTGATCCTTGTCTTTTTTTGCTAAATTTGAAATGTTCTGGAAAATGATCTCTGAAAAAGAGTGGGAACCCTGAACAGGAACCAGGTTGTTTCACAGACTTTCCAAGATGGCAGGAACTTATTTCCAGGGATTTCAGAACAGCGTGATAGATATTGCGTCATCGGGTAGGCGTGGCCTATTTGATCATCTAACCATAACCGTAGTTTTTGGTTGTTTATTTGTTTTCGAAAATAAATCTAACCGTATGACTGTTTTGTCCTTCGTAGTATGTCCTTTACGTCGTGGTAACGAAACCCCTGGAATTTAGTGAATGCCTTTCCACGATGTACAGCATGACTATAAATGGCTAAAAGTGTGATGCGGCGTTCTTTTAAGAAATGTATAACGTCGTTGGCAATCTTTCATCGAAAGAAAAGGAATAATGTTCAGGATATAGATAAATAATCAACTGTAGGGTGTAAAAAAAAAACAAAACAACACATTAGGGCTCATGATAAAGTTAAAGCTCTGGGTTGTGGATCAGAGGATCAAGGTTCAAGCCCCAGCATGGCCAAGCTGCCACTGTTGGGCCCTTGAGCAAGGCCCTTAACCCTGACTGCTCCTGTGGTGCTGTATCATGGCTGACCCTGTGCTCTGACCCCAACCTCCAAAGTTTAGATATGTGAAGAAAGAATTTCACTGTGCTGTAACGTACACGTGACAAAATAAAGGCTTCTATTCCATTGAATTCTATTCTATTCTATTCTATTCTAAAAATAGCGCCTGAGACGCTCACATCACACCAGCATAAAGCTGTTTGCTTTCTTTTATCTGCACAACACAAAGCCTTTTATTCTTTATGTAATACAACCGGTACCGATTTAACGACTTTTGGCTTCTGAGAAGCAGTTTAAAGATGTACTGATTTTAGAAACGTGTGTGTGTGGAATGAAAAACAATAGTGTGTGGGCACATGGGTGTGTAGGAACATGTATGTTCGTGTATGTGCGTGATTGGTATTAAAAGCAATACAAAGCGCGGGCGTGTTTGCACACACTCTAGGGGTGATGTATAAAGGGGGAGACGACGGGCCGCATAGTTTCCGTGCGCACGTCGAGGAATGTTTCTCAGGGGAGCGATACGGCTAAAAATAAAGCTCCACACCATCTTAAAACACTTCAGAAAATACAATCGCTCTTCTTTAAAAAGCCAGACGGTTCCATGGGTATGTGGTTGTGCCAGCTTCACCAGTGCCGCCACATGCTTCCTTTTCTCCCTCATCCTGCACGTGCGCGATAAAAACGTTGCGTATTTACAAGTTAGATAATCGTCCCTGATGTAATCGCTTTGTTCACTGCATGTCAGTGCTGAGAAGATGTTTCTGTGAGAAAGGCATCATATAATAATGGACATAATAATACTTATTATACTGCTCTGCTTATAATTATACTAATGGTGCAAATCGTTATAATTAGCATTATATTTATGTTGGAGGAAGTGCAACAAGACATGCTAACTGCCCCACGTTAGCTTTCATGCTTTCAGTCAGAGGTAATTAAATTGTTTCGTGTGCGACTCGTTTAACAGAGAAACAGGAGAAGAAGGCGCCTGCCCCGCAGGAGGACCTGAAGGTGGACGTGTCTCGGTTGGACCTGCGTGTCGGCCGCATCGTCACGGCGAGGAAGCATCCGGATGCTGATGCGCTGTACGTGGAGGAGGTGGATGTGGGTGAAGCGGCTCTGCGCACTGTGGTCAGTGGCCTCGTCAAACACGTCCCGCTAGAGCAGGTAACTCACCTCAACACGGACCAAACACCAGACCAACACTGCTGGGTATTTTTAGTATTGGCAAATTCTCAGAGGCTGTTTTCTGTGTCTGTTTCTTCCTTTGACGACAGTCTCTCTCTTTCCCTCTCTGTCTGTCCCTTGTCTCTTTCTGTCTCTCTCCTTGACTGACTCTCTCTTTTTATGTGCCTCTCTCTCTCTCTCTCTCACTCTCTCACTCTCCCTTCTCCCTTTCTCTCTCACTCTCTGTCTCTCCCTTCTCCCCTCTCTCTCTCTCTCTCTCACTCTCTCTCTCTATCTCTCTCTATCTCTCTCTCTCACTCTCTCTTTCTCTCTCTCCCTGTCCCTCCTTCTCCCTCCCTCTCTCTCTCCCTCTCTCTCACTCTCTGTCTCTCCCTTCTCCCTTTCTCTCTCTCTCTCTCTCCCTCTCCCTCCTTCTCTCTCTCTCTCTCTCTCTCTCTCTCTCTCTCTCTCTCTCTCTCTCTCTCTCTCTCTCTCTCTCTCTCTCTCTCTCTCTCTCTCTCTGTGTCCCTCTCTCTCTCTCACTCTCTCTCTCTGTGTCCCTCTCCCTCCTTCTCCCTCCCTCTCTCTCTCACTCTCTGTCTCTCCCTTCTCCCTTTCTCTCTCTCTCTCTCTCCCTCTCCCTCCTTCTCCCTCCCTCTCTCTCTCTCTCTCTCTCTCTCTCTCTCACTCTCCCTCTCCCTCCTTTCCTCCCTCTCTCTCTCTCTCTCTCTCTCCCTCTCTCTCTCTCTCTCTCTCTCTCTCTCTCTCTCTCTCTCCCTCCCTCTCCCTCCCTCTCCCTCCTTCTCCCTTTCTCTCCCTCTCCCTCCTTCTCCCTCTCTCTCTCTCTCTCTCTCTCTCTCTCTCTCTCTCTCTCTCTCCCTCTCCCTCCTTCTCCCTCCCTCTCTCTCTCACTCTCTCTCTCCCTCTCTCTCACTCTCTCTCACTCTCTGTGAGAAGGAAGGGAGAAGGGAGAGAGAGAGGGAGAAGGAGGGAGAGGGAGAGAAATGAAATACACTGAGCTTCAGTATTATGAAGGCTTAGAATGATTTACTTCACTTCCCACAAGGGGAGGAAAAGACACAACAGTCTGATTTAGACTTTGTTCAGAACACACTAAAAGTTCACCCTTAACACCAATCACAAATCGAGCTTCCTCACATTCAGACACTCAGATGTTGGAGAAGCCGCACAGCCTCACTTCTTCTCTCACTCCACATCTCGAGCTTTAATCAAGCCTTACCGAAGCAGCGAGCCGCGATTGTTTTCTTTGCACATATCTATTTTAAGTCATGAAATCATGTAAGTTCTGTAATATATATATATATATATATAGTAAAATGAAAGCTGTGTTTTGGCACTAGACTCATAATCCCTTAACGTCTATACAGACTGACTGAAAGGTCTTTTGAGTTTTATTAAGCTTAATAAATCACAACAAATCATCTGTGGTAACACGGCCTTCAAGCTCCGGCCTGCTCCTGCCACGGCGCACGTCACATTCAGTCAAGCGGCCTGTGTTTCATATTCGGGAGCCTCTGGTTTACGATTTGTTTAGGGGACCCCTGGCGCTCGGTCGCTAAGCTTAATTACACCCGTGAAAGTCTGTCTCCTTCATCCCTCTGAGCTCTCCTTTGTGTATACACCACTCCTACAACAGCGCGTCCGTCCGAGAACAGCCTTCCAGTCTGTCGCAGGCTTTGCTCAGACCGTCTCTCGCATGCTGCTTAGACAGCGATAATTGAACAAAAGCTAAATTTGTCTGAAGTCTCTTTATTCTAGAACTTTCTGGGGCTTATTGTGCAAAAACATTCAATATGTTCAATTCAATTCGGTTTCAGTGTTTGTTTTTGTATTCGTTTAATAAATTCCTCACAGCGTTAGTGTTGTTTTAAAACGTGTATTTTAAATATTTTTGAAAAAATGAGTTATTACATGTTTTTACATGAGATTTGTTTTTAGAATTTGCTTGTTTAGGGGGGCACGTTGGCTTAGGGGTTAGCACGTTCGCCTCACACCCCTAGGGTTGGGGGTTCGGAGTTTGCATGTTCTCCCCGTGCCTCGGGGGTTTCCTCCGGGTACTCCGGTTTCCTCCCCCGGTCCAAAGACATGCATGGTAGGTTGATTGGCATCTCTGGAAAATTGTCCGTAGTGTGTGATTGCGTGAGTGAATGAGAGTGTGTGTGTGTGTGCCCTGTGATGGGTTGGCACTCCGTCCAGGGTGTATCCTGCCTTGATGCCCGATGACGCCTGAGATAGGCACAGGCTCCCCGTGACCCGAGGTAGTTCGGATAAAGCGGTAGAAAATGAATGAATGAATGAATGAATTTGCTGGTTTAATTAAACTCAAGCCAATTTTATGTGTACGTTGCTTGGCGATTGTCTCAAAGCAGCTCTAGAGAAAATAAGATTAATATTAATATTAGATTTTTTTTTTAAATCCCTTTGTGTTTATTTTAATCTGTGCAGACTTAACTTGAAACTTGCTAACTTTTTTTTTTTTTGTGGACAGGTTTTTTTAGTTCTCGTATGTCGAGCCTGTTTACACAGACATTGACATTGAACTCTCACGGGCTAAGAAGTGATCACATGACCTGAGCTATGAGTAATACACTCATCCTCAATGTAAACCTTATTATCTCCTTCCATTTCTATAATCTGTTTTTAACAGTGACCTTGTTCTGTTCTTTTGAACCTATATACCTTACACGATAAGGTGCTGTTTAGTTACATGATTTACTTACCCACCTGAACGGAATTCTTCTTAATTAGAGTTATTAATTAATTAAGTTAATAATGTTAATTAGTAATTAGCCATCAATTATACAACAGGGTTCACTGATCTGCTCGGTTTGAGCGTTCCGAGAGTGCTTTTAATTCCTATAACCGCACTGAGGCATATCGCTGTGTGCGTCACTTGGCTTTCCGCGTAAAAATTCCAAATTATATAAAACGATGTTGCTAAAACGTCCGTAGCAAACAAGTTCGATTTGAGTAATATGCCTTCTGAATTTATTTGAGAAACTTAAGATGAAGACGAGGTTTCGTGGCCAGTTTTACCAACAGCACCTTTAACAGGAATGTCCCAATGTGCTGTAAAGTGAGTGCGGCTTCTTTGTGGTCTGTTTCCATTAGCTATAGGGCAGAAATAAACCGATCATTTGCCCAGATTTTGTCCAAAATGTCACTTACTCGGTATTAATTTCTGGTTTATAGCTTTGTGGAACGTCCATGAAAATAGTTGGTTCCTGTCGTCTATTTTGTATCGTAGCAGCTATAAAATTCCCTCGCTAGCATTCATCTTGATCATTTATATTCCTCACTTGAAGGCTTTATTTGTGCTGGAAAACCTGTGCTGGAAAAAAAAAAAAAAAAAAAAAAAATCATCAAAAGATTCCTTCCCTAAATGTTAAGGATCTTCCAGAAAATCATGGGGTCCTTAGAAACCTAGGAACAATTTCACACTAGTTTAATAAATACATAATTATTAATAATACCGTTATTTATTTTTATATAGCATATATTATTAAGCATTATTTATTAATATTATTGACGTTTATTAATATATCATTCGAAATAAAGGTTAACGGTTTTGAAAGGAGGCTTTAGTGATATTTCTGACACGAGGAACAAGACACAAGGACCGAAAACCTTTCGATTAATACGATGTGTTTATTTGTGGGTTTTTTTTTAAAGAACGATGAAACAGAAGGCTGCAACAGAACGACTTTTTTATAGTCGTATATACAGGAATGAGCTTGTTATCAGGGTTCCCACGTGTCCTGGAAAACCTGGAAATCCTGGAAAATTAATGACCAATGTTCCAGTCCTGGAAAACACATGGAAAATGAGAGAAAACATAAACTGTCCTGGAAAAAATCTTCTTGTCCTGGAAAATTATTATTTTTAAATATTCTTGATCATTTAAAGAACAGTTTACAACTCTGGTCGAAACAATTAACGTTAGTAACAGAAAGCGCTCTGTTCAGGGACGCCGAGTTTTGACGGGTTTGTTGTTATGCTGTTTAATCTCGCTGTGACGGATGACGCTGTCTTGTGTCGGCGGTTTCAGCTGCTAGGAACGGTTTAAGTGCTCGAATGTTTTCAGCAAATGGTGACGGGTAACCAGGTTATATTAACCTTGTTAATCTGAACATCATGTGCAAGGGGAATGCACAGCAAACTAAAGCATGCATGACGGCATTGGCCTGAGAAAGGAAAGGGTATTAATATGTGCGCTCTTTTTATTTTATAAAGGTTGAAATTTCATTCACATGACAAATTGTCTTTAAAAGTATAATTAAGTACTAGCCATAAAGTGTACGTTGTTTTTAAGACTTCTGGAGAGAAGAACATATTACTGTGATCCTTGTCTTTTTTTGCTAAATTTGAAATGTCCTGGAAAATGATCTCTGAAAAAGAGTGGGAACCCTGGTTATGAACAAGTCATGAAGAAGCTGTAATTATTAATAGGCTTTTGTAATTTTCCTTGCTTTCGAAGAGCTGAAAACTTGCTTGTTTTAGAAAGTGTTTCCTAGAAAATGTGATGTGAGCACGACGGTTATTTACGTATATTTATTTGGTATATACGATTTTCTAGCGAATTTCCGTTTATAAGACTATTTGTATAAATTTACCTGCAAACAATTTTTAATAGATAGATTTTTAGTTGCAGAATCACACCGAGGGTTTTTCCTGCTTCTTGTGTCTCCGCTACACAATAGTTTGACATGTTAGCGGTGAAGGCATCTCCATTAATATCCCTTCTGCGTTCGATAAGATATGAACCCACGATCTTATGTTCACTTGCAAGATCAGATGTTCCACAATACAAGTTTTAAAACACAGCAGTGTCAGAATGCTTGGATTCTAAGTAACATTTGATCCAGTACCGAGACAGTGTTGTTAAGAGTTAAGGGTTGTTTGACTTGTCTCTCTGGAAGAACCTTAAAGCACGTTTCTTAAAGCACAGACACCCGGTTATCTGTTGGCTCTTAAAAACAAATAAAAAGCCTAAATCATCTTTTCTTACGATTTTTTTAGCTACGTTCGGGGTCATATTAGTAATTCAGTGTAGAAATGCTGGAGATTGGTTGCACTGGTGAAATCAAAGCTTCAGAATGCAGTGCACTTACAGCAGATCCTCAACTCAGTAGCGATATGATCTACAAGATGATGACGTGTATGGCATGTAAGCGGAGCGTACAGCTTAGGTCGCTCTGTTTTAGTAGAGATTAACCAGTACTACTAATGAAAATGCTCCTGAAAAAAGTCTAAACCAGAAGGTCGACTTAAACCTCCAATGAATGCATCATTTGTACAACTGTAGATTACATATTCATCAAATGTGGATATGCAGGTTGTTCTTGGTAGATTTTTTTTTTTTTTTCCCCATTCAAAACACTCGACTTGCCCGTTCTGGAAGTCAGCAACCCTGAACAAACGAACCACTGAGGAATGCTGTTTTCTAACAGAGTGGGTTGAGATCTTTACATAACAGTCTCTTGGCTGCAATAACGTCGTTCATGTTTTTCCAACAGATGCAGAACCGCATGGCCGTGTTCCTGTGTAACCTCAAGGCTGCTAAGATGAGAGGAATTGTGTCTCAGGCCATGGTCATGTGTGCCAGCACTCCGGACAAGGTGGAGATCCTGGACCCACCCAGCGGTGCACAACCTGGGGAACGAGTCACTTGCCAGGGATTTCCAGGTGCAAAATGATTACACTTCCACTCTGCTCTCTTTTCTCTCGCTCTCTTCAGGCCGGTCGGGTGATGTCATGAAATTCAGCCTTGTATAAACATTCGCTCACTTTATATCAGTTGGCACCAGGACATTTAAGTCTGAGAAATGTCTCTGAATCTCCACTTCACAGTCTATTAAGTCTGGATTTCATCACCTACTCAAACCTCATCAGTGCACACTAACGATCGATTGTACCGCTATCCTCTTACTTAGCAAATACAGCGCAGAGAAGCGAATAAATCGCCCACGCGAGCAAATCAGGAATCTTAACATGCCAAGCATACGAGTTTGAAAAGTCCAAGAACAACACAGATGGTATTTACGTTTGAGTGGAAGTCTGCTTCATTTCTCCGAGGCTAGTGCACATGATTTATTGGTGAGATAAACGGTCTGCGGATGCTAACTAGGACGTGACTTAATCAGAGTAATAGGATGTTGTTGTGTTGTTATCCAGGCACGTCGGGAGCAAATGGAAGCATTTCCTGTCTTTAACAAATTAAGGAAGGTTTATTGTAAAGGTCTTAGCTCTTAGTCGATCTTCTGGAGCACTTATCAAACTAAAAACAAGTTCAGTAAGTTCAATATACTTAACTATTAGCGCTGAGAATCTCTGTCCAACACGCTCTCATCAGCTATGCAGAACTTTCATCTTCCTGCTTTTTTCCTCCTTATTCTTCCTCCAGTTTTTTTTTTTTTACAATATGTTTCCAGCCAGCCTGAAAGCAAGTCAGGGATTTATTATCTTGATTGAAGGCATGTTGGGATCATCTCTAAGCAAGGCTGCTCTTTCTACTGTCTCCACATATTACACCGTCCTAACTCGAGTCAACGAATTGCCGTGGAAAGTTTTGAATTTACACCGTTTTTGTTATTGTTTTGTTCTCTTTGTATCTTCTTGGCGCCTTCGTTTTATGAGGTGTTATGTCGGAGGCTTAAGAAGGGACAAGAGCCGGGGCGTAGCCGTACACACCAGAGATCATGCCTGTTACAAGAATGCGCTGAACTTTTGAAGAGTTGTGTGCCAGCTTTGTGGTTTTTATTGCAGTTTTCATGCAAGATCATTCCAAAAAGGATCTTCTCTAGGTCATTTCATAGCATTTAGTTTGATCTGCTCCAAAGTTTAAAAAATAAATAAATAAATAAAATCAACCCGTTCCTTAGTTTCTCTTTTCACGTTGGCTACAGGCTGAACTAGTTGTGTAGCATTGTTGTTAGAACTGGTATTTTACTACATGTGTCTACATTGCTTTATAGTGCCTTCGTGACATGTAAGGAATTAGAAAGTGCTTTTCTAAACAGCATAATTACCACTCAGTTTTACCTTTCTTTAGAGGAGTGTCTGCACTGAACCTGGTAACAAGTGAAGAAACTCGTGTTTAAAAAGTAGCCTGTGTTTGCCAGCCAATCCATATAACATCCATGTTGCCAGGCAATCCATATAACATCCATGTTGCCAAAGAATCCATATAACATCCATGTTGCCAGCCAATCCATATAACATCCATGTTGCCAGGCAATCCATATAACATCCATGTTGCCAGCCAATCCATATAACATCCATGTTGCCAAAGAATCCATATAACATCCATGTTGCCAGAGAATCCATATAACATCCATGTTGCCAAAGAATCCATATAACATCCATGTTGCCAAAGAATCCATATAACATCCATGTTGCCAAAGAATCCATATAACATCCATGTTGCCAGAGAATCCATATAACATCCATGTTGCCAGCCAATCCATATAACATCCATGTTGCCAGAGAATCCATATAACAAGCTAAAAAATTCTGTCTTTTGCATGACTAATCATTTGAAAGCGGTCAGGATTTTAAATCAACCCCACCGGCCACAGTGTCCCTAGTATTTCACCAACAGCTTACATGCTTATGTCTCTGCTGTCTGATCCAGGTGAGCCTGATAAAGAGCTGAACCCCAAGAAGAAAGTGTGGGAGCAGGTGCAACCCGATTTGCGCACCGATAACCGAGGTGTGGCCAACTACAAAGGAGCCGCCTTCGAGGTCGCCGGGAAAGGAGTTTGTAAAGCTCAAACCTTGAGCAACACTGGCATCAGATAAAGCTCCAGAACCTCGAGAAGCTCAGGACTTCGTGAAGTTAATAAGGACTGAGTCTAACATCTGTAAGGATTTCTAAAATGACAATAAAATATTTGGATCATGATGTTTCAAAGAGTTTCATTATGTCCTATATAACTATTTTCTCAATACCATCATGTCCATGTCTTTCTAATAGATGTGTCTCTTTAAGGCTTACTCTTACGTGGTGCACATTTTTCTCCAAATTGCTCCTCTTACAGCAAATATCTAGGGTTTTCTTTGCCCCGCAGGCTAGTTTGACTTGTTTCATTGTCCTTCTTAGATGGACATGCCAGTGTTTGACTAACATTCAACCCTGTTCCCTAAGACCAAATGATTTATAGTTCCTTACAAGCCAAAATGCATGAAGAATAATTAAGTCCATGAATGAAGCTCTGTAACTATTTCCTGTAGAGCTGAACATGACTGAACCTCTTGCTTTGATATAAATTATGGCCTGTCAGTTGAAACCCTGACATGCTTCATCTCAAAGCTCAAGTGTAATGTGCAGTCAACTAACAGGAGGAAAAAGCTGCTGTGACTTGGCATGAGAGAGTTCATCTTCTGGTTCCTGTAAATTAAAAAGTGCCAAATGTCTGTAACCAGGCAACACCGTTTCAAAATTCACTGACTTTTGTATGTTTTGATCAGTCTAACTTTATATTATGCAAAGAATTCTAGCCTAGAGTTTGCAAAAAAAGCTCTGAATATAACGGGTTAGGGTTAGGGTTAGGGTTAGGCTCCGAGAGGTTATCGGGTCGTGTGCGAGGCTCAAGCTCAGTTCTCCCATGTGCCCACTGATCATTCAGAAGCCATCTCCAAGAACCACGCTTGGCTCAGTCGTGTTCATCTATAATGTAATGCATTCCAAACTTTAAACAAAGTCTAGCTGAAAACCATGGCATGACTGAGTGGATCTTTTCAGTAGATTTCCCTTTGAACTGAACTTCCTGGATATTTCTTTGAATACAACTTTACGATACAGCATTATATTAACCCAGGTTGCTGGTCTGAACTCCTGGTTCAACTAACATTTGAAATCAATTCAGATTGAGTGAAAATATTCTTCTCTTTTGCACAATGTTCATGTCAAACATTCTGACCATTGCATGGTGGTCTACTGCAAAGGCAGTTTTGAGCATTTCGGAAACTGCTGATCTCTTGGGATCTACATATACAACAGCTTCTAGGGTTTACACATCGTGGTGCGATGTTGTACAAGTCCAGCATCTAGGACAGAAACGCCTTGAGAGACCAGGGACAGAGGAGAAGGACCAGATGCTACAACATCAGAAGAACGTATCAGGTACACTTCTGCCAACCAAGGACTAGAATCTGAGCTTCCAGTGATCGCTAGATAGCTAAGATTGGAAATATGTCACTTTGTCTTTTTACAGTCTCACTCTCTCACTCATTTTCTACCGCTTATCTGAACTACCTCAGGTCACGGGAGCCTGTGCCTATCTCAGGCGTCATCGGGCATCAAGACAGGATACACCCTGGACGGAGTGCCAACCCATCGCAGGGCACACACACACCCTCATTCACTCACGCAATCACACACTACGGACAATTTTCCAGAGATGCCAATCAACCTACCATGCATGTCTTTGGACCGGGGGAGGAAACCGGAGTACCCGGAGGAAACCCCCGAGGCACAGGGAGAAAATGCAAACTCCACACACAAGGTGGAGGCGGGAATCGAACCCCCAACCCTGGAGATGTGAGGCGAACGTGCTAATTGACATGCTAACCTGTCAATTCTGCTGAACCTGCGATCACTGTAAGCCTCAATTCTTGCACAAATTATTCCAGTTATTCGCCACAATAATGCCACTTTACTTGTAAATCTTAAAGTCCCAAAGCACAGAAGCAGTGGTTGAGTTGGGTTCATCTATAATCTTCAAGAGCAGATCAGTGTTAGCAAACAAGTGTTTAGATGTCACGGTTACAATTTTCTTTTTTACTGCAGTCTCATTATAGCATCACTCGTGATGTGGTTTGGTTTTGCTTGTGTGTTCTGGATTGCCTGAGGGATGTATATTGTTACTGAGACGGATGTATTTCCAAACCGTACGTCGGGTTTCTTTAGTCTGAAACGAAATGTTTTCTTTTTGCTGATTACATTTTGGTTAAAAGAATATTTTTCTGTGAAGCATGTGCTATTTGCACTTAATTTCAATGTGGTTAGGCTTCTAGAGCTTGTATACAAACAAATAATTAGCATTATCTTTTTTGACGATAGCCGTCCCTCAAATAGAAAAAAAAAATAAAAATCTGGTGATGGAAGCTGAACCGATTTAGAGGTCATGAAAAATCCGAAGTTGGTTAAACAATTTTGAAAGCTCAATGAATCACAAATAGTTCAGTTCTATATTTTATTTCTTAAATAAGACATTTCTAGACATCATAAAAGCTCCACTGAGAGTGATCGCTGATTTGTATGTCTCTGATCTAAAACCCACAACATATGTCCGGTTCTTTAATGTAATGGGATATTGTGGCCATGAAGAACAGTATTTCCCATCTCATTTTACATCTTTTGTTTTGAATTCTTGTTTTCCATTGATATTGAATTAATTAACAGAAAAAAGCAACAGGGCTTTTAAGGATAATTGAATTTCAAAAAAAAAAAAGTTCACAATGTAAATAAATCCCATCAGAGCATAACTGTGCATCTTGCATAGAGACAAGGATACTGATAAATCGACGTTTTTACCATCTGGGAGTCTTTAAGACTTTCATCAGTTGTACAGATGAAACTTTTAATAATATAGCTAAATAAAAGCATTTCTTATGAGTTTATGAGTAATACTTACTATTGATAAGTAATTATATCTGATTTAACTCTTGTATGATGTTCGGGTCTGTGGGATATTCATAAACATCAATAGTTTTGAAAAACTTTTGCCTCCTTGTAAATTTGTTGATTTTTTTTCTCACTCTTAACTTGATTAAATTTGATTTTCCTTTTTTTTTATTACATTTTACTAAAAAACAACGAAAAACGAGTAACACTTGTAACACAGTAAACATCTGTAGAGTATTTTAACATCAAATTTTTGATTGTGTTGAATTAAAAACCCAAAAATGCAGCGGGTCAAACAGACCCACGAACACTGGCTGAGTAACAGAAATACGAACAACGTACAAGGTTTACAAAGTCAACAAAACTCTGAAAAAATGAAACTTTGAGTCAACAAAAACTCAACAAATGCTGTATATGTAAATGTTGTTGGTTGCTTTGCTCCTGCATATTATTGCTCTTGGGCCATGTCTTGCTTTTATTCAGCAGGTAAGTTAATTGGATTCATGAAACCAACTTGAATACAGGAACAAAAAATGTGACAATTTTGGGAAAATTTTGTTCATTCCTTTTAGTGACGCGACGTACGGCTAAGTACGGCGACCCATACTCATAATTTGTTCTCTGCATTTAACCCATCCAAAGTGCACACACACACAGCAGTGAACACACACACACCATGAACACACACCCGGAGCAGTGGGCAGCCATTTATGCTGCGGCGCCCGGGGAGCAGTTGGGGGGGTTCGGTGCCTTGCTCAAGGGCACCTCAGTCGTGGCCAGCCTGAGACTCGAACCCACAACCTTAGGGTTAGGCGTCAGACTCTCTAACCATTATGCCACAACTTCCCCTTATTCCTTATTCCTTGATTGAGGTGCCACTTACAAAGTTCCACATAAGTTAATATCACTGCTGAGATTCAAGTTTATTGTGAAACACTCACTCTCTCACTCATTTTCTATCACTTATCCGAACTATCTCGGGTCACGGTGAGCCTGTGTCTATCTCAGGCGTCATCGAGCATCAAGGCAGGATACACCCTGAGTGCCAACCCATAACAGGGCGCACACACACACACACACACACACACACACACACACACACACACATATTCACTCACGCAATCATACACTACGGACAATTTCCCAGAGATGCCAATCAACCTACCATGCATGTCTTTGGACCGGGGGAGGAAACCGGAGTACCCGGAGGAAACCCCCGAGGCACGGGGAGAACATGCAAACTCCACACACACAAGGCGGAAGCGGGAATCGAACCCCGACCCTGGAGGTGTGAGGCGAACATGCTAACCACTATCCCCAATGTTTCAAGAAAATGTAAAGGTTCTCTTCCTATGTCAGCAACATGAGACAGACAGACACACACACAATACATTCAAGTCTTCGCTTTCAGCCTTGGCCAGAAAGGCAACATGGGGCCAGAAAAGGCACTGATTTCATACCAGCAAAAAATAGAGGATAGTATATTGGAGCATGAATACTGGATATCAAATCTGGCAACCACATGCATTGACATGAATTGGATTTGGAAACTTTTATGTGTAAAGCGACAGGATTGTTTAATTTTCTTTTTTTAGGGTTGATTGTAATAGATTTACACCATAACTGTGAAGTGTTTCATCAAAAGCAGCAAAGCATTTTAAAGTAGTTTTAAAGAAAATTATAACGGATGTCTATTGGTAACAGCTGAAAAGCAAATTTCCACTTGGACAAGAAAAAGTGGTATTGTACTGTACCATTTCCACTCACTCTCTCTCTCTCTCTCTCTCTCTCACTCATTTTCTACCGCTTATCCGATGTACCATTTCCAATTTATTATAATTTCTTTGTAGTGCTTTGGAACTCGATTTTTGGGTTGTACTTATTGTTAAATAATATAATATGTAAATAATCTAAAAAGAGATTTTAAACATGATTATAGTGTCCTACACAGCAGCGCTACTTGTCCCAGCTCACTATGTAAACACTAGCAAAAGTCTCCATGTTTTTGTGATATATTAAAAATAGTATAATAATAATAATAATAATAATTATTATTATTATTATTATTATTATTATTATTATTAGTATTATTATTATTATTATTATTATTATTATTATTAATAATAATAATAATCATAATAATAATAAACCATTTCAGTCTTTTGCCACCTTTAATGTAATAAAGCAACCAACAAAATAAAAAAGAAGCATTTTAGATTAAAAAGCAAACAACAACATAAACACATTCCATCTGGCTTGACTAGATCCTTAGCTGAAGTGTCATGATGTTGTCAATATACTCCACTGTGTGTAGCGTGTTCTTAACTTAAAGGCTTTTACGTTCAGACCACAACATATTTCACCACTTGGTTTGGTGCAGTTTAGGTGGGTTAGGATGTTTTATTTATTTTTTTTTTGGTTAGAGAAGGCTTTCTAACAATTTGTTTGCATTTTTGGAGGCAATACCTGTTCTTGGTAATATCACTATGGTTGCTCTAATTTCATCACTTCTTGATGAGAGCCTTCACACATTGCTAAATGCTACTCCGTGCTACATCTAATTCGTTTTTACTCCTTTGCCTTTACCTTTTGACAATGAGCGTTATAAATGGATGGTAAACTTATGCAACCGGATTACTGTGTTTCAATTTTTTCCCCGTGTTGGCACTCCGTCCAGGGTGTATCCTGCCTTGATGCCCAATGACGCCTGAGATAGGGACAGATAGGCACTCTGGTTTCTTCCCCCGGTCCAAAGACATGTATGGTAGGTTGATTGGCATCTCTGGAAAATTGTCCGTAGTGTATGATTGTGTGAGTGAATGTGAGTGTGTGTGTGTGTGTGTGTGCCCTGCGATGGGTTGGCACTCTGTCCAGGGTGTATCCTGCCTTGATGCCCGATGACGCCTGACACAGGCACAGGCTCCCTGTGACCTGAGGTAGTTCAGATAAGCGGAAGAAAATGAGTGAGTGAGTGAAGCATTTGGTAAAAAAAATCATTTTTTATTACTATTACTTTCATTACAATGTTGATGTCACAAGGATATTGGAGAAATGCATCAGGACATAATGTTAATATTAAAGACATAAGAGTATTTGAATAATTATTTATAATGTGTAGCACTGCAGGAAACCGGTCAAAGGACAAACTAAAATGTTTTTCCGATTAATGTTTTACATTTAAATTCATTTCAAAGTTCATTTAGGTTTGAAGGATTTTATGTAAATACAATCTAGCATTAATTCTAGTATAACCGTAACTATTTGAAAGAACTGCAAGATCTTCTCACATTGTTCCAGAGATGTAAGAACCTACTAATAACAAATAGAACATCAGTGTTTGGATATAAGAAAGGAATATCTAAGGCAGAATCAGCCTACTAATCATGATATATCTGGTCTTGGTGTATTAAATTCCAGTTGGGTTTATTTCCATTCATTTTATTGTATTTTCAGGCAATATCATTAACCATTGAGAACAATGTATAAGAAAGACAAGTCTGGGACATAGACTTCTACATGCACTGTTGGCAAAGAGAGTCTGTGTTGATGTTTGCGTGTTTGCAGTCCTCAGAACTTGTGTTTCTGTGATGTGGGTTTGGCAGCAAAACAAGCCTCGTGAGTTCGGCCACCATGTCACTGTGACCCGTGCGTAAATCCATTTCCACATAAATTTTGTATACAGAGACACGAAAACAGCAGAGCAGAATCAGAGGCTTACCGTCTCTGCAGGCCACATAAGTAACAGCTATTCAATTGCCCTGGGATTTGGGGTGGCATGAAACTCAAGATCATTCATTTCATTTCATCCCTGTTTATGAACTCAAAGTTGCTCAGCTGTAAATGTTCTGTCTGGGGACATGGGACAAAGCATCAAAAAACAAACCAACACCTGCTTGTTTGTCAAGCCACCCTTCAGCAGGCCATGGATCTTTTTCTTGTAGTTAGTTCTCTGCATATTTCAAGATAAATGACGTGTTACTCGTGCTACCTGTGCATCTGAAGTATGCTACAGGAGTAGCCAGGATGACCACAGGAGGGCAGAACCCTACCATTAATGATACGTGGTGCCGGAAAGACCCTGATCCCAATGAGGACATTGTCGTGGGAAGACCTTTGTTTTATAATGCCCTGCTGTGTTTAAGCTCAAATGTAGTACTTGCTTCTTGTGACTATCCCAACAGCAGCTACTTGTGGTAACCTCGTCTCAACAGGCTACATTTAAATGGCTGAGAATTTGATCAGGTTTAAGGGTTAAATTTGCGATTGATTCTGGGTTTGTCTAAAGAAAAACAGAATCAGTTGCAAATTTTGGGGGCACGGTGGCTTAGTGGTTAGCACGTTCGCCTCACACCTCCAGGGTCGGGGTTCGATTCCTGCCTCCACCTTGTGTGTGTGGAGTTTGCATGTTCTCCCTGTGCCTCGGGGGTTTCCTCCGGGTACTCCGGTTTCCTCCCCCGGTCCAAAGACATGCATGGTAGGTTGATTGGCATCTCTGGAAAATTGTCCGTAGTGTGTGAGTGTGTGGGTGAATGAGAGTGTGTGTGTGCCCTGCTATGGGTTGGCACTCCGTCCAGGGTGTATCCTGCCTTGATGCCCGATGACGCCTGAGATAGGCACAGGCTCCCCGTGACCCGAGGTAGTTCGGATAAACGGTAGAAGATGAATGAATGAATGAATGAATGAATGAGTTGCAAATTTTCTTTTTGCAAACTTACAACATCTTCTAATGTCTTAGAATAAGGCATTCATTAGAGGCTGGCAGGCAGCTTTGTGATATCTAATTATCTTTTCCTCCAGCAACCTTACAACTAAACTTGGCACATACTGTAGATCCAATGGTAGGGAAGTTCCCTGGGGGGACTTTTAGGTAAAGACCACAATTAGCAGAAGATAAGGACATCACTGTCCCTCAGAGATCCTAAAGTGAAATCCAAGATGCATGTTGGTCAAATTAAAGCTTAACTTTAACACCCTTGGTCTGTTTTAGGTTACCTCCATCTCAACAGTCTTTTTGTGTGAACCCTAACCAAAGCTGCCAGTTACTACACTTTTGGTTTGCTTAATATATTCTCAGGTTTGCCGAATGCATTTCAGCCAGGATGTTATCCAGGTAACTTAAGCAAATCATTCAGGACATGGGGAAAAATATACGCAAGTGCGACGCTATCCTGTCTCCCATTCGCCCACATTTGTTTGAAGTTCTTGGATGGGGCTTTCCGAAGATAGACTTCTCATCTGAAAGTCATTTTGAAATGCATTTGCCGCCAATTATCATAATGCAGCCAAATGTAAGAGATATTGGAAGTTTGTCCTGCAAATTCAGCTTGGTCTTATGTTACATTGAGTGGAACAGCTGCTTTAACTATAAACATAGGCAGAGGTACCGGTGCTCAGAACCCTGAACTGCCAAACTGAATACGACAGCCTTGTTTTTGTTCAATTTGTCTGTGGCACGCTGGGAAACCCCTACGTATGTTGGTGCCAATCCAAACATTTTTTTTTTCAATCCTAAAGACAAAACCTGGGTGAAATGCTACCATCAGGCACATATATGATGATGTTTGCCCTTTAGGCTTTAATGCAGAGACTTTGAATTCACAAATATTAACATAAAGGTACACATTTTTCATTCCATAGTAAGAATTCATAACCCAATGGCTGTGTATGGGATATTGAATGAAATGAATGGGATATTACTGTTGTCATTAAAAGTCACAGAAGCCTCATTGGTTTTCCCAGCTGTCTGTATGGTCCAGATGACTGTGTTGCGTAATGGAAAATAACAGCATTGTAGATTATTTCCGTTGCCTCAGATACTCTGCAACAAGCAAAGAAGCCATGTTGCATTTTTATTGCTGTAGCCGTAAATCGGTAAGAATACAACTGTCCCCGTATTAATCACCACCAAGCATTTTATAGCCAGCAAAATGATGTTAAGACTATATTCTGCAATAATAATCTTCATTTAAAGAATAGCTGTCTCATTCAGACCCTTGTTTTGATATTGAATGGTGGTGATTATGAGCACTGGCCAGACCTAACCAAACCCTGCAATTTAGGGTTTACCATCATGGGTCTTGAGAGACTTCTCATTGCTTCTGCCTGTTCCACTTTGCATCTTAATGAATGGTCTATAGACAAAATAGAGACAACATGGCAACATCTCTCTTATACTCATCTCTCTGAGTATATTGCTGTCATATTTTGTAGTCATGATGAAGCGGAGACCTATTGAGAAAGTCATGAATTTTGTTTACCACATAGAGACACTACAGAGATGCTTTTTTTTTTATCTGTGTTTTAAATTGAGAGTAGCTACCTGATAAAGTATAGCAGCTTGACATAGAAATAAAATTTCTTAACAGGTTCCTTCCCACATGCCTTTCCCTTCGATCATATCCAGTAATGCTTACTCCAATGATATTATGTAAATAATAACACAAGTTTATCATTTAAATAATAGCTAATTTTACATTTCCTGTTAAACATTCATTCATTCATTCATCTTCTACTGCTTATCCGAACTACCTCAGGTCATGGGGAGCCTGTGCCTATCTCAGGCGTCATCGGGCATCAAAGCAGGATACACCCTGGACGGAGTGCCAACCCATCGCAGGGCACACACACACACTCTCATTCACTCACGCAATCACACACTACGGACAATTTTCCAGAGATGCCAATCAACCTACCATGCATGTCTTTGGACCGGGGGAGGAAACCGGAGTACCCGGAGGAAACCCCCGAGGCACGGGGAGAACATGCAAACTCCACACACACAAGGTGGAGGCGGGAATCGAACCCCAACCCTTGAGGTGTGAGGCGAACGTGCTAACCACTAAGCCACCGTGCCCCCCCTCCTGTTAAACAGTTTGTTAAAATACTTTAAAACACGCACCTCCACAGTATAATGGTTAACTTAAATGCACATATTATTGTGGAGTTTTTAGGCATTTGGAGATGAACACTGCAGTGAGAAAACATGGCCAGTGTTTCAATAAAATTTTATTGTTTCCGGCTCAAGGAAAAGGGTCAACAATTCAATTGAAATGATGCAGAATCTGTAATAGACGAATGTCCTTAAAGGAATTCTCACTATGTATATTTGGTAATGCTGGATTGCAGTCGAGGAAAAATCAACATCAAAAATAAAAAAATCTACCTTGATTGTCGTTACTGATTTAGAAAAGGATCGAGGTGCACTTTTGGCAATGGTGGCGAACCACTCTAGTTGTCATGACATAGGAAGAGAAATGAAAGCCAACCCTTAACCTTTGCACCACATCTGGATTCTTTTAGGTCTTTCTCATCCCTTTTGTCAGTCACCAAGTGGACTTCCCACCTAAATCACAGCCATCACTCTACCTGTTGTCATCACATTGCACGCACACACACACACACACACTGCTAAATGTCACATATCAGTGGTTGACTATGGATGTGATGCTATCTGCACTGCCAGAAGCTACAGATTAAGTTACCAACGTAAACATCTCAGATTCTGACGCAGAGCTTCAGCCCAGGCGTATTTCTCCACACTAGAACGACAGTGAAATGTAAATCATCTTACCAACAATATGGTTGTGTTTATCTAAAGCCATCTTCTTCTCTTAGCCACAAGCCAACCATCCAGTTCATCTGCTCTCTGGGTGGGGAGTGTGCATTTTTATACAGTATATTTACATAGTCTTTGTTTCTGTGTTCTGTTTTGTCTGGCCTTAGTGTGGTGCTTGATGCTCTTTCATGTTTGGGTACAAATCATTGTTTTAATTTAATATGATGTTCCACACATGTTGGTCAGTCTTCACTTCCTTTTTTTTTGAGCTGTCCAAAGTGCTGAATTAAAGAGGTTGTTCAATATCGAACAAGATTTATTATGTTTGATGGTATTTCTTTTAGGATAGAAATATCTGGATAGCTTCATAGCCAACTGTTTTTTTTTTTT
Organism: Tachysurus vachellii; assembly: GCF_030014155.1. Classification (NCBI taxonomy): domain Eukaryota; kingdom Metazoa; phylum Chordata; class Actinopteri; order Siluriformes; family Bagridae; genus Tachysurus; species Tachysurus vachellii. The sequence continues at coordinate 24,337,575 of NC_083465.1, forward strand.
TTTTTTTTTTTTTTTTTTTGAAGCAGGGTCTGTTTGACAAGGGTGGGAATGAGGGGCTTGCCTTGTCGGGATGAGATGTTTCTGTAGCAGCATAGACCTATTAGTGGTGTAAGAAGAATGGACAGCATGGGAGCAGTGCACTTTTTCTCATAGTAGGACAGTGAAAAGAGTCCCGCTAAAGAATCACGCTGAATTGTCCCTCTGAGACGCTTAGATAAACACACTACTCCAATAGACCCGGTGTCTGGTTACTGCAAGAGCCGAGGTGAAAGAAAAGAGTTGCAGAGCATTGTGCAAAGCATTGTGGTCTTGTCTACTACTACCCTCTTTCTTTCTTTTTTATTACCTTTTTTGTTGTTGCTGTTGTTGTAGAGGACTTGATGTACCAACCAGACACCAACATCAATACTCACGCTAACGGAAAACAACATGCGGATCAAATGCAGATCTGATCTAATAATTGATTGAATCCAGTGTGTGTGTGTGGATGTAGGAAGTTATCCCACGGTTGTGAAATAGCCTGAGGACACACTTAGGCAGAACTACAGCAGGGGCAGCACTTGTGCCCTGGCTCTATGGCCTGAAAGTTCCTGAACTGAAACAGAAACCAGGGATTGGCATGGGGGTCAGTTACAACCATTGTCAACGCCTTAACCCTCCACCAATCCAGAAATCTTCACAGGGAAGAACAGACCACAGTCTAACCCCCAGTAAGAGGAGATTATCTGATTTCAGCTTTTACAGCATAGGAGGTTTGGAAGCAAAAAATCCAAGTACTAAAATAAGACCCATGACTCCATCCTAGTATTCCACCCAAACTGGTTGAGGTTTAATCTTGTTTACTTCAGTTTCAGTTCATACTCTAGACTTCAGCCTTTGGAAAGAGACCTCTTATTAGGTATAAGTCTATTAAGGGCAGTGAGCATTATATAAAATAAAAAGCTCTAGTGACTCTAATGACTCCACAGCCACCCACAAAGATTTGGAAACCGTATCGAAACTGCCACTCACTGCGGTCAGACACTCAGCAGGGTGGAAATGTACACGAAGCTTTTCAAAACCTCAGAAACCCTCAGACAACTACCATTAAGAGATTTGATTCCCCTGATAAATACTGTTATACATTACCAAGCACCTCTCAGTTTCATGGAATGAAAGAACACGGCTAAAAGGGATAAACTCTCTTTATTTTTTTACATGTGACTCCTAAAGAAATAATACTTTAGACTGATTATGAGCTTTCCTCCACTAGAACCGTCTGATCTCGTGGGTGCTGCACAGTCTACATAAAACTACAGGGTTTCCTAGGCAGCCTTAGTGCTGTTACAGAAATCTCTATTGACTTTCATGTCTCTGTGGCCATTTAATGAATTTTTGCGGAACACGAGAGGCTTATGCTGCATGTTTCTCATTTCATTGGCTAGAATCGGAGCAGTTAAGCTTTTGAGCCACACAATAATAAAGCGATTGCACAAGTCAGGCCTTCCTGTGTACTGAGGCTCTTATAGAACTTGTTTAACCTAATCCTACATGTACACTACTTTGATCATGCATAAAAGTAGCTACTATGTCTGTCTGCTCAAATGCAATAAGCTGATACGTGATATGCACATTACACATTCATAAATTTGGCAATTTGAACCAATTCTAATGAGGAGTCTCTGATCTGTATCTCTGTATACACACACACACACACACACACACACACACCTATTCTTAAATTTCACATTCTCACTCCTCCTGAGATATCCTCATGCTGCAGTGTTTTAAACCTGTTGCTTTGATTTCCATGGATACTAAGCATTCAGTTTCCATTAGCTACAGATGAACAAGTATGTTCATGTATGCCAAACAAGAGGATGCCCCCCTGAAAATTCTCTTAATTTGTCATAATAGGTTTGAGTTTATTTTTATTATTAAAAAAAAAAAAAACATCAGTTTGCCCTGAAGGCCAAATAACATGATCCAAATATTTGAATTGTGCCAATAAACCTAGCATTGTTTTTATAGACAGCACCGTATTGTTGGTTCACAGGTTCCATCTTGAGCTCAGGTTACAGACAGACTGTGTGAGGTGATGCATGTTTTCTTCATGTTATTGCTGGTTTATTAAGATTCTTTAGTTTCCTCCCAAAAGCATGATAGTAAATTGACTGGAACTACAGTCTGTCCCTAGGTGTAAAATGACTGTGTATGGTGTCCCTAGCGTTACCATGGTAGCCTCCAGATTCACGCTGGACGTCAGGATAAATTAATGAAATGTTAAAGTTAAGATGGAAATGCTAGTAATAAAGCCAAGAGTCTTATTCTTATTCTTAAAAAGAAAAAAGTTCCATCAAGCAGCCTAAAGGGTTGTTTTAGGAAGCTAAACCTACTGTATATAAGGAGCCCCTGGGAAAATGTTATTAAACTATAGACATTAAACACCCAGGGTTTGTCCTTCTGATGGAACTTCGTGTTTCTCTGTAGGATTCAACACCCAAAGTTCCTTTCAGACTTGTTTCCAAGTAAACACAAAAAAGATGAGAGTGTTGCTGAGCTCTGTGTAAACTCTTCTGGTGTTTAACAAAGAGCATAAATAGAATGAGAATAAACTCAGCTTACGGGGCAAGTTGAGAGACACCAAATATGACTTGCATGGCTCTGGTATGTCTTTTAATTTCCTCTTTGTTAATTAGTGTGATGAAGCGTATATTGTTGGCCCAGCTTCAAAATACAGGTAGTGCAGGTTCAGAGCTCCTTGGTACTTATCTTCCATCTGGACTGCTCATGGCCAAACAACTATAGATATAGGAACTGTAGCAACTTGATTGTCATCAGTATATAATAATATACCAGAATCCTCAAGCACGATACACTCATCCGTTATCTAAAATCTAATCAAATCTGAAGATATACCACCACGTTGCTTTTGGGAATCTGGTGCCAGCAAAGTGAGACATCGCTGTAGCATAAACTGTGATGCCTGTGAGATCCTCTGATGAATGATGGCATAGTGGTGGTGGTGGTGGTGTGTGTGTGTGTGTGTGTATGTGGGAGGGGGACCTAGGTAAAGTTATCCTGTGGGAGCCGCCCCGTTTGTGTGATCTGCCCATTCAGGTGGTGTGGGGGGAGGGGGGGTAGGAGGAAGGATGTCTCCTGCCTTGATGAAACCCTGGCGTCCCTTTTGTTGTTTGTGAAAACAAAACAAAAAGAGTTCGAGAGCCAAAAACAGAGGAGGAAGGGGAGGGGGGTTTGAGTCAGTCAAGAGCAACAATGCAGTCTGCACTCTGGAATAGACATGATGTCACGCACCATGGTCCCTGGTGAGGGTCAGGTAGGGTGGGGTGCCCACTTCTCTCATTCGCGCGCACACACAAATTCATTCATACACATTTTGTAACTGTCTTTCTCTTCCTCCATACCTGTTCTTCTCTTCATCTCTATTCATTCTGTCTCTATGTCCGTTTTCCTTTCATTTTATCATTGTTCCCTCTCTCTGGCCATAACTCCATTCTTCTCTCTTGCCATGCATGAATGTGTGTTTTGTGCATACATTTGGGCGTGTATGTGTGCGCGTATGTACATCCACGAGCGTGTGAATGAACACTACGTGGGAGTTGCCAGCCACATAATGGGACTCCTCACAGCTCCACTTCCGCACAGTGGTCATATGAAACGCCCATTTCCAGGTCATTCATTCAGAGCAATCCCCAGAGAAACATGCCTCTGCCTGGTGAGGCCTGCTAAAGGATCTCTCCCATGGGAATGACACACACAGAAGCAGGCATGCTGGAAGGAAGAGCCTAGCATTCACATACATATCTATCTTTTTTAATCATGCTTTACTCTCTGCCTCATTAAGTGCTTACGATCCCAGAAAAAGTTTTAACATAACACCATAACCGATCCAAAGGTTGGTGTATCTGCACCCCAGTCCTACTAGAATTTTAAACTGTTTATACACTAACAGAGTGCAATGCAATGTATTCCACACTTTAAAATTGTCAAGAAATACTTTATAATAGGCCATGTATGCCAGCTACTCCCACATACATGTACAAAGAAAGAAAACAAAACAGTATTTCCTTTAAGATTGATTGTAAATGATACCTCATGGCTTGTTCATGAAATTGCCAGCTCTAAATGAACATACTGAAGGAGGGTCAAGTCGTGGGTGGTCAGGCAACAAATTCAAGACAGGAACTTGGAAAGCTGCAGTTCCACAAATACCTTTTCATTCTAATGTATGCGCAGACACAAACTAGTACCATAAATGGGAGAATTTTGCACGTGCCTTGCTGCAGTACGGCCCAGTTGAAGAGAGAATACAGTATGTACAGGGACCGGGTGCATGATTTGCTATGGTGTCACCAACAGCAGCAAATATCACTGCCACGCTCCATGCCCTTAAGCCATAGGCAAGGGTCCAAAACCACCATGCTATTCCCCTCTCTAAAAGCATGTAGTTGTTAGCATAAGGGGAGAAATGCTAATGCTTGCTGTTGGCTCAATTATTCACACACAGGCTGAAGCGGATGCTGGCAGGCATGGTCTATCCCAGTCCATAAATAAAACCCCTGGGAGGGGTTTGCATGTTTCCCCACCCAGAGCTCACCATGTGTTTCTACCTTTGGCTTGATTGCTAACAGAGAGCTTGCTAGGCTCTGAGCCCAAACTTTAGTTTCAATCTTGTTGGTGAAGCCAGTGATCCTGGGTTTGGCTCTGTTGTGTGGAAGAACCTGTATGAGGATCTATAGTCTGACTGACTTATGGAAGTTTCTAGCAGTTCTTCTGTCTCTTTATTTAGATATAGGAAATCATACCCTTTGCCACCCACAAGCAGTCTATGGTGCCTATCCAGTTTAAAGTGCTAAAGTGAGACTCGAGGACAAAGGATGCTTTCTAGAGATGACGGACATCAGTTGATGTGGATGCAATGAGGGGGGCTGGAGAGGCTCTCCTGGGAGAAGGAGTGGCAGTGTCATAGTCTTGTGCTGCTAAAAGGTGCACAATGCATGAGGATATCATATTTTTCTGTTTGACAAATGGATCTGCAGCAGTAACTATGGTTAGGGTGATCACTCTCATGCAAGTTGGGTACTGTATGTGCCACAATTAACGGCAAGTGACAGAAAGTAAAGATTCCAGTTGATGCCTAACTCCACATGTGTTCAGGGAGCAAAATCCCTTTCATGCATCATCAAATCTGAAATTGAACATGTAGTGTCAATCTGCACAATGGTCAACCACAGTGTTTGTTGAGATCCTGCTGAAAGTTTGCGATGCCGCACACATTCTGTAAAATGATGTCAGTTTGAAACAGGGCCTAAAAGACCACCAAACACCAAACCACCGAGGGTACTGGATGAGTCTTCATAACACTGGTGACCACAAGAGGAAGATAAAATGAGACATGTGGCAAGTACCCACTGTTGGAGAAGTCAAGGATGCTGCATACATAATAAATTATGGAAGTATTTGCTTGAAGGCAGTAACACTGAACCCCAAATACACTGAAGATAAGCAAGACGGAAACCAGAAGAAAACCACCAACTCTCATGTGAGAGTGTCACAGAATCAGTAGGACTCAACTCCAAGCCAATTCTGGACATCAGCTACAGTATAAGAAACAACAAAAAGATTGGCCATGACACACACTAATATCCCTGATATCCTTTTCATAACTAAAACACTATACTCACCAAAATAACAGTGCTGTACTTATGTTTGGGTTTCACGAAATCTCCTAGTTGCAAATTTTTATGAATTTACTAGAACTACCTGCAAAAAAAAAATAAACTAGCTTAAGTAACCACTAATTATGTAGATTAGTGATGGGTTAGGTAACTTCCAAAACCTAGATGTTCACAGTCAACAAAAACAATGCTGAAAATAATGTCAGAATAAGAAAGTAGACCAAAATGAACCTTCACTCTTATTTCTTGTTTGCTGCTAGGCTTTTAACTGGCACTAAGAAGAGGGATCACATAAATTAACACCTGTGTTAATTTCTTTACACTGGCTTCCAGTATTGTATAGGATCGAATATAAGGTCCTGATCACTGTGTATAAGGCCTTACATCAACAGGCTCCTGACTACATCAAAGCTATGTTGAGTCCATACAAATCTTCTCGCTCTTTGAGAGCAAATGAGCATATGTTGTTGTCTGTTCCGCGAACACGGTCGAGGAGGAGTGGAGATCGTGCATTCTCCGTGGCAGCTCCTGTGTTATGGAACGGGATACAATTGTCTTTGAAATCGGCTCCCTCTTTGGGCAATTTTAAAGGTCAATTGAAGACAAGGCTTTTGCTATATGATTAGTATGTTTTCCCGAGTTACTGTGTATGGTATTTTTGTTCTTTTATTATGATGTTAGTTTGATGTGTTTTATGATTATACTTTTTATGACTTATATAACATATAACATATATAATGTTTTTACCATGTAAAGCACTTTGGTCCATTGTTATGGTGTTATGGTGCTATACAAATAAATTTTGATTGATTGATTAATTGATTGATTGATTGATTGATTAAAGTACCTGAGAGGCTTTGCTGTGTAGGAATTGTGGAAGAATATGAAGATTAGAAAAAAAGTGTCTGAAGGGAGAAATATAAGGCCAGCGGTGACAACTGAGATATACTGAGATAGAGATAATGAATTAGAAGGATTCTGGATCATATAGGTTCTGGAAAAATCTAGGAATTTCTATCCCTGACTAAGTGATTTAGAGTCACTAGAGGAAAATGCCATTTTCATCCATGACTACTAGGCTTTATCTTTGTCCATGTTTAGAATGAATCTCTTTTTGGTTTCCGATTCATATTTCTACACACACCTCATACAGTAATATCACATGGATTTGTCCCTAAAATAAATCAATACATTTTCCAGACTGCTTTCCCTACTCAAGGTTTTCCAATAATACTCAGTCTAGTAGTGTGAATCAGGCCAGCTGCTGATCAAAGTGAGGCCATGACCCTCCCACGGCACATCCTGCATTCCTCCTTAAACACATTCACATGCACTCTATCGCTCTCTCCACAACTACACATCCATCATCTCAATTCCCCACCAGTTCTTTTTAATTTGCGACAATTGTAAAGTCAACCACAAGCTTTCACAACTACAGAAGAAGGCCAAAGGTTTCTGTAGACTTAGTCTATGTTTAATAATATGGCAGTCTTAGTCTATAGGTCCAAAAGCTTTTGAATGGTTTCCATAGCAAGAGCCAAAACATATCCGATTCGATACCTGATTCGTGTTTATTAGGAGCTTTGCAGTGTACAAAAGGTAACAGGGTACATTGTTTTGTGTGTGTGTGTGTGTGTGTGTGTGTCAGTCAGACAGGCGTACAACACTGCAATACTAACAAAAGTTCAAAACTGTAGCATACTGTGACTTTAAGATGTAGCGTCTCACTAGACATACAATATTTTTACCATGATCTTTGTCAGTAATTCAGAACACCTGTAAATTCTACATTACCGTTTCTGTCATGTCTTTTCAAAACCAAAAGATTTATGATGTTATGTTTTTTAAGTAATTGTAATTTTCACTGCAATGGAAAAGACAAGCCAAGTTCATCAGCTGTGCTGGATTTTCTTCTCAAACAGAACATGCATACCATCAGCGCGATTATGAGATAATTGTATACAGATTGAAAGACGTCGCTGCCATTTCTGATTGGAGCTATAAGATTTATTGAATGCTATCTTGTCAGTGATTATTAAAATGGCATCTGCAATGGAAAGGATCATTTCAAAATGGATCACCAATGCTGGATTTCTTTCTTTCTTCCCTCTTTTTTAAAAAAAGAATGTGGATGCCATCAGAGCGATTATAAAATAATTGTGTACAGATTGGGAGGTTTCATTTAAACCTGCTTCACAACATACAATCATGGAGTTCAAAAGATCCATTAATGCCAAAAAACAGTCATCTATTTTTGAGCTAAAGAAAGGTTCCATGGTTCCAATAACCTTTGCTGATGCTGAACAGATCCTTGTCAGAATGACTCAAATCAGTATATCTTAGATGTGAAATCACAGGTGGTTATGCAAAAAAGATATCTTATGACAAGGGAAACATCCATGAAGTTTCACTTCATCAAACTTGCAAAAAAAAAAACAAATATAGTTTTTATCCTGGTGATTTATGAAGACCAAGCACAGACCAAAATTAAGTAACGAGCACTGACATCAAAGTCAAGAAGCCAAATAATAACCTGGAATGAAGCACAAACCCTGCTTTCATCTTCCAGTCATTAAAAAAAATCTTATGCCAACGTGAAACGTCATGCCAAAATAGTACAAAGAACCTGGTGGAGTCTTATCCAGCTAATAAATAATGCAGGATGCTATTGCCTTGTAGCTTGATACTGTCCTGGCTAGCCCATGGCTGCAAGTTCAAACAGTACCTCTAAGAGGTATTGGAAAGAATTTTTTAGTTTACTATATTACCAGTCACTTGAGCCTTTGTATGGACACTGTATCGATACTGCACCTGTAAGACTTTGACACCCAGGGTGTATCCCAACCTCATACCCAACGTTCCCAGGATAGGCTGCGGATCCACCGCAACCCTGACTAGCGTAAAGCAGTTGCTGAAAATGAATGAAAGAGTTTTATTTACACTCAGGACAACTTACAGAAGTCTAGAATTGCTGAAGAATCATTACAGGATGAAGAAACGCCCAAAGCCCAAACAAGATCAAGTGCAAGGGGCCACAAATTCCAGGTTGACTCAAGTTTAAAGCTCAAATCACAAGCATGTCTCACTGAGCTTTACAAACCCTTAACAATCGACTCACGCCAGCAGTTTTACATCCTTCATGAAGGCAAAGCTTCACATTCTGGACAAGGTCTTTTAAGATGGGCTACAGAGATGCAGGGAAACACTGGCCATGCAGTAGGCTATGATGTGTGGATAATTAACGGAAGGGCAATTTTCAGATCTGATCAAGGGACATGCTGGATGCTACAGAGAATTGGAGGACATCTGTGACCACTGAGGACACACAAGTTCCATGGTAAGATATCTGCTGAGGACAAACACACACACATACACACACATCGAGTACACACAAGTTCCAAGGTAACATATCTACTGAGGAGCAAAAACACACACACACACACACACACACACACACACACACATACACACACATTGAGTACACACAAGTTCCAAGGTAAGATATCAACTGAGGAGCAAACACACACACACAAACACATTAAGCATATAGGTTCCATGGTAAGTAAGATATCTACTGTGGAGCAAACACACACACACACACACACACACACACACACACACACACACACTGAGTACACACAAGTTCCAAGGTAACATATCTACTGAGGAGCAAACACACACACACACACACACACACACACACACACACATTAAGCACATAGGTTCCATGGTACGTAAGATATCTACTGTCGAGCAGAACCTATTGTGCTTTATACCATATAGCTACTGAATTCTCTTTACTGATCCCTGATTGGTCAAAAGTTGTTGATAGATTTTTTTAAAGCATTTTTGACCGTCAGAAAGATAAATGGCAGATAAATCATTCTAATATGTTATTTCTATAGTAAGACCTTATATGGAGACTTGTATGGCTCCGTATATAATAAAATGGTGATATTTTCTATGAGGACACATAAAAGAAGTCTTTATTTTATATCAGTTTTAAGTGTTTATGACAGAGGGTTCTGTTGTTTCTCAGTATCTTATCAAACTGTATTTTTGTCTTATTAACCTCAAGAGACTAGAAAAAAGCTAAGGCTGGTAAGAGAAATGTATAGATGTTAACAAAGTAAATAATAGAAGGCACTAAATGCACACAAACATATCACAGCATTGTTTTTAACAACAAGCTGTAAAACTGTGACAATTTGACATGGTATAAGAGGAATATAAAAACCTTTACTACAAGGACGTAATAATCCTGTCTTCGATAAACTTCCTATCCTATACTGTATGATTTCACCTAAATGTTAGAAACTAAGTAAGAAATAAAGCACTTCAGGACATGCAGGTATGGGAAAATAATCCATGACAGAATATTGTCACTGATTTTTATTTTTTATATACTACTGACCACAAAAATGCTTGAATCTGATTGGTCATAAAGCATGCATTATTTTCAACACAGGTCGTTCTGACTATAACACGTCGTTATTAATGTGCTCGTTCTAATATGTTATGGTTTCTATAGCAACAGCTCACACGCAGTGGCTTGTATGGCCGACGCTCCACATAATCGCTATTTAAAAATGTTGTTTAACAAAGTATTTTTTATTTTCTTTCATGTGTTGAAAATTTTTGTTTTTTGTTTTTATTGAGCTTTTTTAAAATGAAGAGCTTTGTGTGTGAGAAATGATTGTTTATTACAGTTCTAACATGAATGATAACAGGAACTAATTTGTCTCTGGGATATTCCTCGACATTAAATAAGAACTAAAAATCTGTAAAATATTAGACATGCCAATCATTACCAAATTACACACTGTAATCACTATAAAACGAGTGTGATATAAGCAGAATAACACACCCCAGACCATGCTGTTATTCACAAATAATGCACTTCAAAGCAACCCCCACATTCCCTCAGGGGTGTATTTTTGTATTACCACACGCTCTGTCGTGTCATCTTACTTACATAAAAGCACGTCAGCTATTGTCTTTCATCCGTTTAACAAACCTGGAGTCTAAAAAACAAAACGTGATGGCCGTCTAACACCATTAAGGCTTTTGTTGGTTTGCATTAGGAGAGTCTTTAAAGGTTTTATGTAGAACATTATATAATTTATCTTTCAGAACAGAAATCCCGGGGCACGGTGGCTTAGTGGTTAGCACGTTCGCCTCACACCTCCAGGGTTGGGGGTTCGATTCCCGCCTCCGCCTTGTGTGTGTGGAGTTTGCATGTTCTCCCCGTGCCTCGGGGGTTTCCTCCGGGTACTCCGGTTTCCTCCCCCGGTCCAAAGACATGCATGATAGGTTGATTGGCATCTCTGGAAGAGTGTGTGAGTGTGTGAGTGAATGAGAGTGTGTGTGTGTGTGCCCTGCGATGGGTTGGCACTCCGTCCAGGGTGTATCCTGCCTTGATGCCCGATGACGCCTGAGATAGGCACAGGCTCCCCGTGACCCGAGGTAGTTCGGATAAGCGGTAGAAAGTGAGTGAGTACAGAAATCCCATTTAGTCACCATTTTTTTTTTCAGTCTGTAAACTGTTCGAGCCTTGTTGCCAGTTAGCTCCATGAAGACTTGTTAATTTCATCTAGAAACATGTTAAAAAATGAGGTTCACTCTAAAGACCGAGGCCACGGCATGTAATAAATCTCGTGGCGCCGTTGTGTTAATGCAGCACCAACAAGGTACGACTAATTTATAAAGTATGTCACTGTGACAGTGTTCCAGTCTCAACATGTTTGTATCCTGTAATCAATAAAGAGTTATTACATGTACAATGTTTGTTTGAAGACCGTAGCTTTTTTATTTTTTTTATTATTTTTTTTTTTATCAAGAGCCATCATTTTATCAAGTGTCATAACATACGATCATGACTGGTTATGATTTGTGTGGAATGATGGAAAGACAGCTGAGGTGCTTGTTTCACCAGGACAGACTCCAGGAATTAGGAGTTGGCTTGAGCACTACCAGTGTGTTTGTATAACCTCTGAAATAATAATGGCTAATTTATTACATTTTATGGGTATAGTTTGGTTAGTCTGATGGGAATTATCTGTCAATTTTACACAGAAAAATGGATGATGTCAAAACCAAAAGCCTATTAAAAGAGTAATGGAAACTGTGAGCAGCTAAAATTATGATAATATTTCACTAAGCCGCCAAGTCACGGCTGCTATCGACCCGTCCGAACGTATATTACGCTGTCTACCGTTAATCTACTATGAATTTACATTTGGAGCATGCTATATTATCATTTTTGTTTTTACATTTATAATTAGAAAAGTAGAAACAAGACAAACACAATAGACACTGAATAAGAAGGAAATGAATGAAAGGAAAAAGAGAGAAAAAAAAAAAATGCAGGCTCATTTTATGTACATGATACTCATCCATGAAGTAAATTAAAAGCAGATAATAAAAGCTGATTGTCGTTAATTAAAAACTAAATAAAAGAATTGCATACGTAAAGACAATGCTATTGTTGCTACTGTCTCTAAGACAAGAAAGGTTTTGCATGCATTTCTGAAATAAATCCAACTCCTAAAACTCAGTTGAAATAATAATAAATATTCTGACAACCTTTTAAAATATTATTTTAAAAAACCTGAAAATTGCCGACAGAGCTTCTAATGGTTCAGGCTCACAAACCTCTGACATCCATGATGGATGGCGTACGTCAAATCAGTGGGAGGTTCATAGCCGCTCTTGTTATTTGCACTGGGTGTAGAAATCGTAGAAGACGTCATCCTCTCAGGTTTTGTGTGGCACCCCAGTCTCAGTTATTCCACCAGCGATGTCCAGGAAAAGCGTGACGCATGCCATCGTAGGCGCCCGATCAGGGCTAATGATCAGTCGCGGCAAGCTTGATGGGAGGCTGAGTTCCAACACTAACAACCGAGCTGGAAAACCATGACACGTTGGTGTCAGCTGAGAGAGAAGGCCAAATTAACAGATTTCAGCTGGTGCTTTGTGTGTGGGTGGCCCAGTGACTGCTATGAATCTAACACCCTTTTACTAAGCCTGCTTAAACGTTACTCAGCTTCCAATTTCACTCCAAATTGGATCAGTACTTTGCCGTTTTGAGCACGGAGCTAAAGATACCTGGAGGAAACCGCTGTTATTTCTGCCTTAATAGGTGTTCGTAGCTCCTCTATTCGCTGCAATTCCAGACTTGGTCGTTACATACAATTAAAAACATATGCGAAAAATCATAGCTGGGCAGTTAAAGAGAAACTTTGCTTGCCACGAGGGAAAGGCCGGTATTCTGTAATTACTGTTAGGTTTTTGCCTTTGTACTGTCAAGGAAAGTGAGAAAATGATTTATTGTTGGTTTCTCCACCAGACACCAAGGCTTTAAAAGACTCATAAAAGTGGCCTAAATGATTTGAAGGAACCTGTGATTTTCATAAGCATGTGCTGCATTACAATGACAATTTTCATTCATTTGAAACTAAGAAAAAAAAAAAAACAGACTCAATTAATGCTGAATAAGTTTCTACCCACACTTTAAAGCAAACATTTGTTTATACTTAGCATCGCAATACCCAATAAACAGGGTAATATAATATATAACGTCAAGTGTAATGTATGCACAAGATTAAGAGTAAAGAGCGTTCAAAATAACACATATATAAAATATGGCCAAATCTAGAACCCTTGCAGTGTGTTTAGTGGATATCCTTAAAGGACAGTGTTTTCCTGTCCCTTTCCCTGTCAAAAGTTTCGAATCCAAGATACTTAGGAAGCTTACAACTCATATTTATAAGTGAATGCAGAAGGCAGTCAATGTCACAGTGGAGATTTGGGTCCCCCAGGGGTCCTGAAGTATAGCCAGGGGTCTGGATTCGTTTATTTAGTTACAGTAGTGGAAATCATAACCCATCATTATCACAGTTATTATATTTATTATTAAGTTCTTAAGCCTCTTTAACCGGTCCCTTGGCCTGAATGGGTTTAATCCAAACCTCAATTACGTCAAAATAAGTCTATAAATAATGACAACTAGTGCCAAATGTTGGTGAAATTTCAGGAATAAAAAGCTCTCTGGTAAAATCTAATAAATTGACAAAATGTTATTATGCACATTTAAATAATGCTCATTAATCTTTATAACTTGACAAGTTTACACTTGCAGAAAATAGGATTCATTAAGGATTCTAAACTGGTTTAACTTGGAACCGGGTGTGAAAAAGAATCTGTTTCTTGCACCAAAGCCAATGCTTCACATTATAAGAAATAATGTTCAAGGACATGTTGCAGCAAAGAAACCAATTTTTGTCAAATAGCACAACAAAAGATGCTGTAGTACTTTAAATAAACGCAAACGATGTCTTAAGCAAAGATGTATACTGTCAGAGGTGCATTTTTAACATTGGTTTGAAAACCGGTTCTTTATTCAATATTGGATAAAGAACCTGTTGAAAACAAGAGAAGGTAAAAACAAAAGAAGTTACAAAAAGCAATGAAATTATTTTTGGAGGAAAATCATTTTAAGGAATATAAAGAAATTTTATTACTGATAAAACAATAAAGGGGGGGCACGGTGGCTTAGTGGTTAGCACGTTCGCCTCACGCCTCCAGGGTTGGGGGTTTGATTCCTGCCTCCGCCTTGTGTGTGAGGAGTTTGCATGTTCTCCCCGTGCCTCGGGGGTTTCCTCCGGGTACTCCGGTTTCCTCCCCCGGTCCAAAGACATGCATGGTAGGTTGATTGGCATCTCTGGGAAATTGTCCGTAGTGTGTGATTGCGTGAGTGAATGAGAGTGTGTGTGTGTGCCCTGTGATGGGTTGGCACTCCGTCCAGGGTGTATCCTGCCTCGATGCCAGATGACGCCTGAGATGAGGCACAGGCTCCCCGTGACCCGAGGTAGTTCGGATAAGCGGTAGAAAATGAATGAATGAATAAAACAATAAATAACACAATAAAACCGTGACAGATAAAAAAAGGACAAGCAGAAATACATTTACCTACGTGTCTAAAAGCAACAACCCATAAACATTTTATAAACCAATATTATAAAACAAAAAAATATCTCTTTGTTCATCATGGCATGATTTCCATAAGGTGTTAGAAACATTCTTTGTTAAATTGTTACAGATTTATCAACTGCGCGTTCAGGCTGTGAACGTCTCGTTCTACCGCATCCCAAATGTCTTCTATTGGATTCAGATCTTGTGGTTGGGGAGAATGTTGAAGTACATCTATCACTGTCATGTTGAAGGAACCACACTTTGCGTCACGATGCGTTGTAATGCTGTTAGTAGGCATTTGAAGATGGGTAAATTGGAGCCATATACAGTATAGGGATGGGATGAAGGGATGCACCTGGCCAGCAGAAGATATGAAGCTTGTCTGGTATTAAAGGGTCCAGTGTGCGCTGAGAAAACATCCGCCAGAACATTAAAACACCAGTCTAAACTGTTGACACAAGGATTCATGCAGTCAATGCCGTATTCTGACTTTACCATCTGCATGTTGCAGCAATCAAGATTATCAGTCCAGACAATGTTTTTTCAGTTTTTATCCAGACAGGTTTTGGTAAGCCTGTGCACGATGTCGGCTCACAATCCTGGCAAGGCCGAAACCTAATGCAATATTCTGCTGTTGTAGCTCTTCTGAGATACTTTGCTGCTAACTGTGGTTGTAAAGTGTGATTATGTGACATACCGTAGCCTTCTTGTCAACTTAAACCCATATGGTTAATTCATTCATTCATTCATCTTCTACCGCTTATCCGAACTACCTCGGGTCACGGGGAGCCTGTGCCTATCTCAGGCATCATCGGGCATCAAGGCAGGATACACCCTGGACGGAGTGCCAACCCATCGCAGGGCACACACACTCTCACTCACGCAATCACACTACGGACAATTTTTCCGAAATGACAATCAACCTACCATGCATGTCTTTGGACCGGGGGAGGAAACCGGAGTACCCGGGGGAAACCCCCGAGGCACGGGGAGAACATGCAAACTCCACACACACAAGGTGGAGGCGGGAATCGAACCCCGACCCTGGAGGTGTGAGGCGAACGTGCTAACCACTAAGCCGTCAACAGAAAAGTTAAACCGTCCTATCAGCTCAAAAAGTGGCTGGTGACTGTATATTGGTTTGTCTTAATGTGGTGGGATGTGGTAGCTCAGTGGTTAAGGTGTTGCACTACTGATTGGAAGGTTATGGGTTCAAACCCCAGGTCCACCAAGCTGCCATTGCTGGGCCCCTGAGCAAGGCCCTTAACCCTCAATTGCTCAGTTATATAAATTAAAATAACAATGTAAGTCATTCTGGATAAGCGTGTCTGCTAAATGCTAGAAATGTAAATCTAAATGTCATAACATGAAATAGAGAAGAAGCCTAATACAAATATTTGAGGTTATTATATTTGTATTTTTTAAGTTATTGTTGCGTCTTTATCAATACAAAATTCATATTTACATTACACATTATTCAGATATACATTATCGCTGAGTTCATTGGGTTTTACACAAGGAATTTGTTTTGGTTTACTCATAAAGGACAAGACGAAATTACTCATTTTATAGTAATATGAAGCAATAGAGCATAAATATATAGAACCTAGAAAGTGAGAATTAACATCAAAAATGAGAATTAACATCATTTTATCTACTTCGTATAGGAGCCCGGAATTGACTGCTCATTCCCTGAAGTGCTGGTGGTCCATTTGCATGAAATGTTATGAAGCGTCAGTCAGTCCAATTCATCTTCACTTTATTATGAAGCCCGTATGTCTGCCAGATGACTGATTTATTCCGAATCGGATTTGCTTTTAAACTCTTAAAACATTTCGCTGTTATAACACTATATTATGCCATAAAAAAAATGATTTGCTGTATGTTGGTATTGTATCCAGGAATCTTTGAAATATGTGGAAAAATGTATTTGTACTTGAAAAATTTGCAATTAGCAAACTAGCTTAGGAATTTTGCACAATTCTATTAAATACACAGTTCACACACAGATTACGCATACACTTGGACTAAATCCCACGTCTTTTGAAGCGACAGTCAGCTTTAAATCTGGGGATCTGGGGATGTCTTGATGCTTGCTTTATTCCAGCTGTGTGTAGTACAGGGCTAATTGTCCTGTGATGAGCAGCAATGTCTCAATTCTCATTTCCTTCAATCAAACAACAGCAAATAATCACACAGGAAACTGTGTTAAATCAAGTGCAATGAAAACCCGTTGGAATATTCCATTCACTTCAAAGTTGAACGCACACATGGAGTACGAGGCAGACAAAACAACCGCTTCGACCATTTTCCATTGCTCAGATAAAAAAAAAATTAAAAAACAGAGCGACACATCCCTCCAGGTGCTCCTTTCACAACTTCCACATCATTTCTTTTCTATATCAGCTAACAAAACAGAAAAGGAGCAAATTTCATTTGGCTCGGACGAACCAGGAAACATACTTTCTGATTTAAAAAGGCTTAGGAATGTATTGATGCTTATTAGACATTACTGAACATCTGGAAAGCAGATTTGAGAATTTGAGGGTAATTTCGATGATTTCCTGCTCTGTAAAAGTGTTTATAACACACAAAAAAATTGATATGCAAAGTTTATTTACTTGGAATAATTGACAACCGTCTCACATGAATCCGACTTTGAATATGAATAACACTCAACCGTGTTATTATTATTTCTCATCATTATAAATAATAGAGAGCACGGTGGCTTAGTGGTTAGCACGTTCGCCTCACACCTCCAGGGTTGGGGGTTCGATTCCCGCCTCCACCTTGTGTGTGTGGAGTTTGCATGTTCTCCCCGTGCCTCGGGGGTTTCCTCCGGGTACTCCGGTTTCCTCCCCCGGTCCAAAGACATGCATGGTAGGTTGATTGGCATCTCTGGAAAATTGTCCGTAGTGTGTGATTGTGTGAGTGAATGAGTGTGTGTGTGTGTGCCCTGCGATGGGTTGGCACTCCGTCCAGGGTGAATCCTGCCTTGATGCCCGATGACGCCTGAGAGGCTCCCCGTGACCCGAGGTAGTTCGGATAAGCGGTAGAAGATGAATGAATGAATTATAAATAACCTGGTAGATATTTACTCAGTCAAAGGATGATTCTGAAACGATGACGTCAACATAGCTGTACTAAATGGATAAAAAACTCCATTTGGAAACTGACTTGAGGTCTAGACTTTTAGTTAGGTTTTAATGGGCCTCTTGTCAGTCATTCCAAAATACCTTGATGTGTTCTGCCTTCTGAGATGCTTTTCTGCTCACTACGGTTGTAAAAAGTGATTTATTTAAGTTACTCTAGCCTTCCTGTCAGCTCGTACCGCTGTGACCGTTCTCCTCTGACCTCTCTCATCGACGAGGTGCTTCTACACGCAGACTCGACGCTTACTGGAGGCTTTTTGGGGTTCTTTTTCCATCATTTTGTGTAGACTGTTGTGTTTGAGGAGATCCCAGGAGATCAGCAGTTAGTGAAATAAGTCAACCAGCCAGTCTGGCACCAACAACCATGCCAGGGTTAAAGAAACCGCTTCTAATAATTCTGATGCTTAATGTGAACATTAACTGAAGCTCTCGAACTGTTTCAGCATGATTTTATGCGTTGTGCTGCATCCACGTGATTAATGATTGTATTTTTTTTTTCAGGTTTATTTTTAGGTTGTTTCCAATAAAAACTGAACAATGCCTAATTTTATTAAGAAATCTGGGGAAAAATGCTCTAGAAGGTGTATTTTAGTGCTTCAGAACAACAGGTAGAAAAAAAACTAATAATAAATAAAATAATGAATGCAACTTTGATTACCGCTTTAGTTTGAGGGCATTAAAATAATGAATTTTGGTAGAATATGGGCTTCATAAGTAAGTAACAGCTTAGTAAGAAGAGCTGAAATAGCAAGAGAGCCTGAAACTGAATATTCACTCATTCATTCATTTTCTACCGCTTATCCGAACTATCTCGGGTCACGGGGACCCTGTGCCTATCTCAGGCGTCATCGGGCATCAAGGCAGGATACACCCTGGACAGAGTGCCAACCCATCGCAGGGCACACACACACTCATTCACTCACGCAATCACACACTACGGACAATTTTCCAGAGATGCCAATCAACCTACCACGCATGTCTTTGGACCGGGGGAGGAAACCGGAGTAACCGGAGGAAACCGCCGAGGCACGGGGAGAACATGCAAACTCCACCCACACAAGGCGGCGGCGGGAATCGAACCCCCAACCCTGGAGGTGTGAGGCGAACGTGCTAACCACTAAGCCACCGTGCCCCCCCCGGAACTGAATATTTCTTAGCTGAAAAACGTAAAGGATGGGATAGATGAATGGATGGATGGATGGATTGATATTTTTAAAGATAGTCATGCTGTCTATTGCTTATTCATAGTATCATTTCACCAAATGTCAACTTTTTCAGTAAAATCAAATGTGTCCTTTTGTATACAATAGTTAGTCACTATACAATAGTTAGCCACTTTATTAGGAACCCCAAAATAACAAACTGCTAATTCAGCTTTAAATGAATGTTTATATAAATTCACTTGAAGTTTGGTGTCTTTAAAATGCACACTCTAATGTTTGTGCTATAAACCATATTAAGCACCACTAATAAAAATAAACCAAGATAAAAGTCTTAGGGGATCCTGTTGTCTTCGTGTCAATTAAACTTTTAGTTCTTGTAAGAATTAAAGGCTGTTGTGGCAGTGAAACACATTTACTACATAAAGGTTGCATTGCTTATGAAGTGGTCGATTTTCCTTTATCCACGAGTCATTTTTTGTTTTATGCCACTTTAAAGTGGTGCTGAATTTTTTTTACAGAATCCAACAGTTGCATGTTAAATATTTGTTTCACTTCAAAACGTTCGTCTGAGAGTCACAGCGGGAGGCGTGCTTTACAGCGGACACAATTAAGGCCTGGTTCCTCGGTCAGAGGGGAATTATATAGAGAGCGCCAGCACTGCTGGTGGTTTCTCGTGTTAAAAGGTTTTGAAATAAGCACTCTGTATTTTCTGCCTATCCTTCTACCCAGACGTACAATGACCCAGTCTGCAGTCTGCACCGAGTTTTATAGATGTGACAGACCTGTAAATGTGAACCCAGTCATGAAAATGGCGGCGGGTTTTCGACGGGGGAAAAAACGCACACAGGTTGCTTATTTGCAACGTAAGACGACTGACTATATTGAGCAATAAATGTCAGTTCGGAGCACATTGAATAAAGATCACTTACAGTGAATGCAGTGTAACCTGGAGGATTCGACTCAAAGCTTTTCAATGAACCGAACGAGTTCTCTCTGAGGTATATTATACATTATGTTCCGGGATATGCAGTTCACTGGTGATGTCTTTTTCAAATCTCGGCTATAAAATATACTCAATAGAAATGAATTCATTTTCAAGTGAAAGCTGGTACTTTATTATTTTTTTTTTTTTTAAAAAAAGAAGAACTAGAAAGAAAATAATAATTTATATGATTTGCATTCAATAATAATAATAATAATAATAATAATAATAATAATATACAAAGACCTGTCATGTGTTCTTTTCATCTTTATATTATTACATTAATCAATTACATGAGTATTTATATACACTTATGTATATACTTTCATGTAAGTACAAATTGATGAGTTTAATAGGGAAAAAAACATAACTAACTTATTTATATGAGTGATTTTATTTATTTATTTATTTTGTTGCTTTCACATTTTTATGGTCTAGATAAAGTCACTTATTTTAAAGAAGGATTTTATTTCACAGATATTATATATATTATATTATTATATTATTATATTATTATATTATCCCTGTCTATGATAATATTAGTAGGATCTTCTTCTTCTTCTTCTTTTTCTTCTTCTTCTTCTTGTTATTGTTGTTATTATTATTATTGTTGTTGTTGTCAGATATGACAATTTCTCCATTTTTATTATTTCAAGCTTTATAAATGATGAGTCAGGCTTGTAATACAAAATACATTCTTTAATCATTTAAACATTGTAATATACACTGGGGGTTGGGGTGGGGGGATTTTAGTGGATAGTGGACCAAGTTTCAATATCTTTTTTTTTCTTTTTAATATCAGAAACAACTGTAGAAAACAAATGCACAATATGGACTCATGAACGGCAACGCGAACAAAACATTTAACGGCGTTCTAAAAAATAATTTAATAGTTATAATTCTCTATGGAGATCTTAATATATCTTAAATGCAGTGTAGACAAAATGCAAAGACATAAAAATAGGCTTTCTGCACTTAAACGTACGCAAACTCTCCTATAAAAGGGTCTTTACATGCTTTAGACTCCACGACGGCTGCTTTTAATCAAGTCTCCATGCCAAACACACAGCCTCCATTCTTCCCATCATCGTATGTACTGTACATGATATACAATTGCTTTTAAATACATTTCATTTAAGTTTCCTTGTTATTTACAATAAGAGCTTATTACTTCTTTATTAACTGATAGGAAAATGCAATAAAAAAAAATAAAAAAATTCACAAAATAAACAATTTGTACGTATATCGAATATTATTGGCTACAGTTAATTACTCATAATCAAATACACAAACATAAGGCCTTGTTGTGACTCTACAGATTCTTTAAAATGACAAAAAAAAGTCTCTCAAGCTGTAAACAAGTTTTTAGAAGTTGAATATTTCGTACACGAAAAAACAAAAATAAAAAATTTATATATATATATATATACACAGTACTGTGCAAAAGTTTTAGGCAGGTGTGAAAAAATGCTGTAAACAAAGAATGCTTTCAGAAATATAAATAATGAGTGTTTATTTCTGTCAATTTACAAAATGCAAAGTGAGCAAACAAAAGAAAAATCTAAATCAAATCAATATCAAATTCACTGCATTTTGTTCATTTATGAAAATAAATGTTTAACACTTCCATTTTTTAAAGCATTCTATTGTTTACAGCATTTTTTCACACCTGCCTAAAACTTTTGCACAGTACTGTATAATAATAATATATAAAGGCATTTCATTTTCTCTGTCTTGATCACTCTGTGATACTGCAGTATTATTTTTCCTTGACCGACAGTTTTATATCCGACAGTTTAAGACCAGAATTGTAATCCGAACCTGATCCCATAATCCTTGTAGATTTTGGATCCATATTTGGAAGGTGTTGTCATGATACGATAATGTTTCATGTGTTTGGGCTTTCTTGATGGCAACGGATGTTGCCGAGTGAAAACAGACTAAGATCATAAGATCCTGCCTCGAACAAATAGGCAACATCTGTAAAACAAACAGCACTGCCTGATTCCTGGATTCCCAATGCATATTTTAGTTATTAATGCCGTTCTATGAAAAAAAAGAGGTGGAGGTTTCAGGGAACTATGCTTTGTTTTGCAGAACGCTACCCTGCAGTTTACCTTATCCTCAATTTGCACTGCTGTTGAAAGCATATTCATAGACTTTGGGAACATGTAAACTGTAACTCATGCCACTGTTCACTAATGGCTGTATTCAGAGTTGACTTAAGCATGTTTAATCAATATTTAATACATAAATTGTGCAGTCAGATGTCTCAAAAAATGTCTCAGTGACTCAGGATTTGGAAGCAGAAGATCTGTGCCTGATATCAGCTGGAGTGAGGAAGAGTATGATGCACAGTTTAACGTCTAACCACGTGACATATGTCATAATGAAATGTATGCTTTGGGCTGAAAAAACAAAAAAGTGCAATTGGGATGTGGTAGCTCAGTGTTTAAGGTGTTCGACTACTGATCGGAAGGTAATTGGTTCGAATCCTAGGTCCACCAAGTTGCCACTGCAGGGCCCCTGAGCAAGGCCCTTAACCCTCGATTGCTCAGGTGTATAAACTGAAATAAAAATGTAAGTCACTCTGGATAAGAGTGTCTGCTAAATGCTGTAAATGTAATGCAATTTGAGGCTAATATTAGATTCATGAATTTGACAATATTAATGAATTTTATTAAAAGTAGCATCTCTTTAAATTTAATAATACGTCAGTGACATTGGCAGTGGTGGCTCAAGTGGTTAAGGCTCTGGGTTGTTGATCAGGGTTTAAGCCCCTGCACTGCCAAGCTGACACTGTTGGGCCCTTGAGTAAGGCCCTTAACCGTCTCTGCTCAAGCGGCGCTGTATAATGTCTGACCCCACGCTCTGACCCCAACTTCGAAAGTTGGGATATGCGAAGAAATCTTTTCACTGTACTGTAATGTACTGTATATGTGACAAAATAAAGACTTCTATATATAAAGTCTTTAAGCATGATGTTAATAATTAGCTTAAACTGAGGTGGATGAATACTAGGCCAGCTTATTCTTTAAAGCCTTGAATGAACAAAAACATTGCCATTATTTTATTAATTTTATTAAACAAATCAAAATTGCATGATAAAATATCCAATATCCTGTACACAGATAATGATGGTGTTCAGGCTTCAAGTGATGTTATTGCTGATCACTATAGAAATAAATAATAGGATGTGCTGGATCAAGTGCTATTTTATAGCATATCTCTGCACCATAATATTAATGGAATTTGTAGACTTAAGACATCAACAATGAATACAGCCTTAAATTAGTAAACAACAGTGGAGCATGGTTTCATTCTGCATATTCAACGATGCTGAGACTAAGTGACAGTGCACTATTTATTTATTTTTTTTTGACAGTATAAAAAATGAGTGCTTATAAAAAAGTAATAAGCTTGAAATGAGATGTGGTAGACTTAACAGACATGAACATGTGGTTATATACTTAAGTGTACAGAACAGTAAGAGATTATGGTTGTATATTTTTTGCAGAATCCATGGAACATAGTGGTTATTTCTGATAGATTATCCTGAAGCCTGGCAGAATGTGTATGAAATCTGTGTGCTTCTCATCACTGGATAACTCAGTCCTGCTTTAGATCGCTGTCAAGCCTAAATTCCTACTGACAGTGAAATTATTTCCTTACCTCATTACCTGTTGTTAAGGCTATGGCTTTCAAATAAATCTCTTCAAAACATGTGCAGCAAAAATAAAAAGAATCACGAAAAGACGCTTGGTAAAAACGAGCCAAAGCTGTATCTAATCATGAACCTCAATGAGCGATAGTGAACGTCAATCATCCATTACAAACCCACAAACACACACACACACACAAACACACACACTGGCCCAGATGAATCTCTGTCTCACTGTAATCTCCTCTCGCTTATCCATAATTCCCCTTCACATATTTCTGAGTCCTGGGAAGAGTGAGTCCTCTCCACCTCGCTCCCTGGAGGGAACAAAGTGCCTTCTGGGGCAGTTACCACATTCACTGACACTCCTTCACTCCTCTCAGGTCCGCTGGCACACGTGCAGTCTGGACTTAGAGTAGGACGTGGCATCCTTCCACACTTTGCACGCCAGGCCTTTGGCACAGTCGCAGCGCTGAAAGATCTCCAAGTTGTGCGTGCCTTTCTTGCGTTGCTTGGTGCACACTTCGCCTTGGCGTAGTACCGGTTTGCAGATCTTTGTCCAGAAGTGGCGGGCACAGCAGTAACCCTCTGAACAGTCTGAGGAACGCAGACAAGGGTCGCCCTCATGACCTACACACAAAACATAGGCATGAACCCAGTTAATCATTTGATTTTAATCATTTTGTACCATGTTGAAGCATTTATACAATCCAGTAAAATAATACCATGCCAATGGGCCACTTGTTTTGCAAACAAAAATGGCACAATGCCATGTTTCCGGGTAAAAACGACTTATAACGACTTCCGGGTAAAAACGACACTCATAGAGTACCCTATTTTCTAGCTGAAATGGCCTACATTTTTAGATGGAACAGGGTTCCTAAGGTGGTTTCTCTATATGTAATAGATATTTATTGTTATACAGGATCTTCATACATCTTTACGACCCAAAAACCTATTAGAGTACAATTAGGATTAAACCTTTCTTTCAAGAATGTAGAAGACTGTTATGTATTTTGCTCTGAGGAAATAAGGGTTCTGTAAGGGTTCTTTAAATGGTTAATAGTTCCATGGTTCTAAAGTTCTTCTTCATCCTTTAACCTTGATGCTATCTCCAGTTACAGTACAAAAGGTCTCCAAAATGTTCTTTGGATGATTAATCGGTTCTAGCTTTCTAAAAAGCTCAACTCGAACAAGCAACCTTTCAATTCGGGTTCCTACATACAACCTTTACGAATCATGGGACTAGG
The DNA here is from genome assembly GCF_030014155.1 of Tachysurus vachellii. Lineage (NCBI taxonomy): Eukaryota > Metazoa > Chordata > Actinopteri > Siluriformes > Bagridae > Tachysurus > Tachysurus vachellii. Next base: position 24,362,434 of record NC_083465.1, read on the forward strand.
ACAAACCATTTTTTTAAGGTTGTGAGAACGCTGTTAACAGTCTGAGTTTTATTCTTTTGCTTTCTTGAACTTGGGGTGTTCAGTGAAGAGTTAATGGACAGTTTAATATAGCATCCTGATGTTTTTCGAGTCCAATGTAGAACTTGGGAGCAGACAGCTGTTAGCTAAAGAGGAACCTCTTTATAAAGCTAGAACAGTTATCTATCCATAGAAACATTGAGGACACCACCCTCCCTAACCCCCAGTATGTACTGTAGGTAATGGTACAAGGTGCAAAATACATAGCGCTAAATAAACCTTAGTAAATTTTCCCAGGTTTAGAACTGAGTTCTTTAGTTGGAAAGGCTCTATATAAAACGTGTGTGTGGGAAGATCCTGATTTGTGATAAAACCAGTAAAATATAGTGGAAAATTAGTACATGCTGAAAACTCAAGTAAGGTTGGATCCTAAAGCTTGATAAATCATATCTTAGAAGCCAAAACCGTACCTCTGAGGGAACATTTAAATGGATTAAACTTCAGGGAACAGACACTGCATATTCCATGGACAATAAAGTTCAACACAAGGATTACATGGTACACCACAAATTCATGGGCTTATTACATTATCCAAACCGAATAACAATATTTGTGGAGCCTGCAGGTATCCTACAGCCTGTACAACCTCACTGTAAGCAATCAAGCAATTCTACTGAGGAAGTCCTGCAAATCCAAATTGTCCAGAGGGAACAGAGGAAAATGAGACCATTACATTGTTTTGGCTTCTTCCTACAGGAGTTTAAACACATCCAGAGCTCTGGTTGTTACACTGAATTTAAAATTGCTTCAGAAGGTCTGTATATAAAGAGAGAGATTCGGCGCCTCCCTGCTAACGACTTCCTGATTTATTAACCAGTTTGATCTGGTGATATAGATTACTCTTTCAGCAGGACAATTAGCATAGCAAATATTTATTATATATACATTAAAGTGTCATGTGAGATGTTTGTTCAATATGTTGGCCTCTCGCAACCTAAATGGCATCATGACAAATTCACAGACTGTGGAACATTTCGTTACCTTTTTTTTTTTTTTTTGGCTGAACCGTTCGTCAACCATGTCCCGCAAAAACAAGTTAATTCAATCTTATACTCTGCGCTCATAAATAGCACTAAAAAAAAACCACGCACACCAGCTAATTTCCTTATGCAGGAAAGCCATCTATTTTGCAAGACTTAACAATAAGGAAAGTTGTATTTAATTGCATAATTGTAGGTTTGGAATTTATTTTAGGTTAATTTTAGGACCTTAATTGTTTACACAGATTATTGTACAAACCTAAACTTTGAATCAATACCTAACACAAATCTATTAACTTCCTTTATATCTCAAATGATAGCTTTAAATGTCAAAACATCTTCATCTACACACCTGTCTTCACACTTCAACAGGTATTTCGTCAGGAACTATGCTATATTAAATTTAACCCGAGCGACCTGTTACAGCTAAAGTAAGGAGTAGGACGATCCGTGTGCTTCGCAGTAAAGCGCATGCTTCCAGCTGTGTTGAACGATCAGGGTTCGGTTCATTTACGAGCGACAGGCAATTATGTTTGCGTTCACAGCCTGGCGCTCCCTCTCCACAAACACAATCAATGACATGAGCTCAGGTTCCATGTGCTAACTGCACAGAAATATGCAAAAACTCTACGAACTGGTTTCTAAACCCTGCAGATGTAAAAACATTTCGATGTAAATTCCCAAACCTTTGAGGGAGACCTTGCTCTTTTTCCAGCCTTTGTCTTTGCTTAGCTTTTTGTGCTCCTTTACAGGTGGGATGTGGTGAGTCTTGAGGTTCTCGGGGAATGGAACGCAGATAACTAAAGACAGGAAGAAAAACGTGGCATCAGTGTGACTGGCAGCATGACAATATTCTTATGAGTTATCTGGAAACTTTTATCATGAGTATATTTATTCATGTAAATCTAAATGGAAATGAAGACATAATAATTGTAATGGACGCGGACGCAGGATAAAAGGGACCCAGATGCAGGATAGACAAACACAAACGGGGTTTAATAACCAAAAAACACGAAACATGACACAAACTAAAAACAAGACAAAACGACAGTAGATCCCGCGCTGCACCAGGCATAAATACTGGCATAACTAAATACTACTAACAATCAAGACACGTGAGGGACAGGTGTGCAGACAGGGAGGAGCAGACGAATGCAGGGCAGACATGTGACAGAGAACGTAAACAACCGGCACATGGCCAGAGTCCAGGCTGAGTCCTGACAATAATAATGATACATGGAGTAGCTGCACACTTTTTGTGTAAAACAGCTGCTCGTGCAGTACATATTTATCATTAAAACAATGGTTAAAATGGTTCATTTTGCTAGTTTAAAGGCTTTTTTTTCTAGCAAGAATCTTTGTTTTCAATATGATTTTGATTCCAAAATTGTCTTAAAAGAAAATACAAAGCCAAGAAACACATTTTAATGACATTTCCATGACACAGATGTTATGAACTCCATATAAAGCATGAATGCTGAAAGAAAATTATTCTTAAGACATGGTATGGCTTTATCACTTCTTTTCCCTGTGTTCACACTAGATGATGGCAAAGTGACAGTAAGTATGATGAAAAGACATGAGAATTGAGATTTGATAATTAACACGATGTGTTGAAGCGATAAATTCAATCAACTGCCTCAAAGGAGTCCACGGACCGATTGTTTGTTTTTTAATTCAATTCAATTCAATTTAGCAATTCAAATTGTCTCAAAGCAGCTTTACAGAAGTATAGAAACAGAATAAAATTTAGTTATTTATATATCTCTAACATCTATCCCTAATGTACAAGCCTGAGGTGACGGTGGTGAGGAAAAACTCCCTGAGAAGAAACCTTGAGAGGAACCAGACTCAGAAAGGAACCTCATCCTCATTTGGGACACTGGTCAAGAAATAATATCAACGTAAATGATGTTCTTTCTACAATAGTTTAGAACAGTGCAGCCAAGAGCTGCTAACTAACGGGTCAGGGTCAATTCTGAGTTCCCCGCAGACCCGACACTAATTCCTTCCTGTCGAAGTCTTCGAATGTTCGCTGATGAAGACCTGAGCATAAAGCTGACTGATGCAACAGTGGTTCAAAGAAAGAATTTATATATAACCTATATACTAACCTATTTCCAGTAATTGATCCAGGTTTTCTGATTCTATTGTTAGATAAATAATAAACACTTAACATTAAAGACACTATTTCCACCTTGGAATTCGCACACAATGTCTAAAAATGGTTTAATAATCTTACAATGGTAAATTTTACACACGGACTATATTCGAGATATTTTAACCTGATACGATGTCATCCTGTCGTCCTGTAAAATCGCACAGTGAAGATATGGATATTAAACTTTTTTTAAATTTAAACTTATAATTATCTGCTGTCTTGACCACTTGTGAGAAGCAATGATTAACTTTAAGTTGAGTTTAGTCAGATCTTTAAGGCAGCAGGTGAACTTTCTTGAATTTACATTTCCAGCATTTGGCAGACGCTCTTATCCATAAGCGACTTACATTATCTAAATTTTTTTATACACAACTGAGCAATTGAGGGTTAAGGGCCTTGCTCAGGGGCCCAACAGTGGCAGCTTGGTGGATCTGGGATTGAACTCACAACCTTCCAATTGGTAGCCCAACACCTTAACCACTAGGCTTCCACATGCTACCACATACCACATGTTCTACAGCGTACAGCTTGGCTAATCTGCCAGTGACGCTAGTACGAAGGCAACATAAGGTTAAACATACCATGAAAATGAATATAAAACAAAGAAACAATTTTTAAATTTGTTTAATAGTAATTCTTTAGAAGTTGTATATAGCTACTAAAGCATCTCATTGAAACTGAATAAAAAAACAATAACAACAGCTTACAGGCCACGCCCACAATCAACAACTGTACCAAAAGACAAACAACAAGCGACGTGACTGACTTAGTGTGAACGTAATTACTTATGGACACAAAAATACTACAAAACAACTCTACAGACTAGTTCTGTAGTCTATAACCCACACTTCAGGATGCTGTGATACATACAGTTGCTGCAGCGGTTCCCAGGGCAGCACATGGCATCTCTGTGGCATCGCTTCTTCTTCCGGCGGCAGGTGACGCATCGTGACGGAGCGTGTTGCGAGCTGTGACAGTAACTACTGACCGCACAGTCCTTATCGCTGCTGCACTGACTCTCAATGCTGTACACCTAGAGACAGAGAGAAACGAATCAACTCACACAAATCAGCTTTAAGATTTAAGTGCTCACTTAAAAACACGCACATTCGCTGCACGTTTATCCATCATTATCACATTCATAGGAACACTAAGGATCATTTGTAGCTTGCCAGGCTTTACCTTGTTCAGGGTGAAAACTTTGTTTTTGATTTTTATCAGTTAGACTCAACACACACACGCAGTGTTTGCAGAAAAAGGCTGAGAGACGTTACAGCTGGTCTTCATAATTATCCAGAAAAAAATCAAGAAATTAACATTTCACAGACCAGGGATCCACTTCTCCTGAGTCAGAACGGTGTGAAATTTCATACCTATATGCGGTTTCTCTAAGAAACGTCAAACAAAACTTTCAGACGTTGCCGTAACTTGAAGGAAAACATGTCTAATGCTAAACAGACGTTATAAGGTAAATATTTTCACCTGAGTCAAGTCTAGGACACGTTTTCCCGACCATGATACTCACTTATTAAGCATATATTTATGTGCTGGATAAATATTCAGGATAAGGAGAGGTTAACTGTTTAAACAGATTGTGGGTGGTATTTATATTTAAAACAGACCCGGTAGTTTGTCTCAGAAATGCTAGAAATGTTTTACAAAAGAACAAATTCCAGTAATAAAAGCATTAGGAAGCATTGCATTATTATTAAACATTAAGAGTTCTTTATTATGGATGTACTGGGAAGGATGGCATGAGATATTCAGTGATGCACATTGAACGCATGATGGATTACGTGCACATTCCAGTATGTTTTAATTAATCTTTAATCTGATGGAATGCTGATGCGCATTGATATAAAAATATCCACAAAAGCAAGACTAATGTTTTTGCTGCACTGAGATCATCAAAGCGAAAAAAGACAAAAGAATAAATTAGTGTGTGTGATGACCCAGTTGGAAGTCTAATCTAATCTCATATCTGGTGCTGTCATTCCTCTAAACTCCTGCCCAATATTTATTTCAATTTATTTAAACATTACAATATGTTTTAAAATCACACAGATCAAACGTTAAAGCTCAGCACAGCGATTAAGCCTTACATGCCCTGGGATCTGCCTTTAATTCCATCCTAAGCCAATCACGAGTGCATCTGCCATGAAATCAAAATCTGTTTGATACTCGGTATCGAATTCTCCGCCCAGAGGAACGACTGGGTCTAGGAACTGAGTAGTAATACTGTGTGACATGTGAAAAATGATCCCTAAAGCTAACGCAGATTCGGAACAGCATGATGTACTTTAAATGTAATTTTAGATTTTTGTACTCGTATTATATCGAATTCTCTTGCCTTAAACTGACAGTAGAGTTCTCTCTACACTCGTTTAGCACACAGTTGGTTTTCCACTTGTTTCCACGAACATATTTTAGCTCTTACGCTCGATGCAAACTGAAGTGCTGGCCAAATAAAACAGGAGGGAATTGAGTTTATATATACAGGTAGAAGAGATCAGTCTTTATTTACACTCCATAGAGAGAGAGAGACAGAGAGAGAGAGAGGGGGGGTAGATAGATAGATAGATAGATAGATAGATAGATAGATAGATAGATAGATAGATAGATAGATAGATAGATAGATAGATAGAGTGAGGGAGAGAGTGAGAGTGAGAAAGCGAGAAAGAGAGAGATAGAGAAAGGGGATAGATAGATAGAGGGAGAGAGGGAGAGAGGGAGAAACTGAGAAAGAGAGATAGATAGATAGATAGATAGATAGATAGATAGATAGATAGATAGATAGATAGATAGATAGATAGATAGGGGGGGATAGATAGATAGATAGATAGATAGATAGATAGATAGACAGATAGATAGATAGACAGATAGACAGATAGATAGATAGATAGATAGATAGATAGATAGATAGATAGAGTTGAGGTTCTTCCCTGATGTAAGCTTCACATAATGTTAATGCTTTAAAAATAGTTTTAGACATTAAAAACTTTATAATCGTTTAAACAGCGTTTTTTTGTTTGTTTTTGTTTGCAAAATTTCTGGTGATAAAGCGTCTGTGAGGAAATACAATGGGACAATGATTTCCATGCAAAGAGCCCGGTAATGAACCGTATCTTGTGGGCCGCGGGGCGACTAACATGCCTTAACTTGTTGCAAATTGCGCTCATATGAAGTCTTATGCTCATATTAAGTCCTACTGCGTTACAGAGAAGAAGTGCCTTTTAATGAAACCCATGACATTCACCAAGCTCCAGCACTTTCATGTGACCAGTTGACAAATGTGAGGACATGCATGAACAGTCGCTGTGTGTTTGCAGCCTGTGTTCTGTAAGAGAGTCCAGCTGAGCGCTCGTCAGCTAATACACACACTGTGCTGCGTCTCTCTCTCTCTCTCTCTCTGAGATGAACATTCGACTTTCTGTTTTCTCAGCAGTAAATTATTCTGTGTATGGTCTTGGGCATGACTCTGACAGTAGCTCCAGCTGCAAGGCAAATCACAGCTTTAAATTAATGCACTCATTCTAATCTGCTATACTTTCTGCACACAGGGGCTACTATAGAGGATCCAAAACATATTTTTGTTTATGTTTTAAGAAGAGATGCTTATTTAGCTTATTTTGGAAAGAGTCACCATTGTTAGTGATTCACAACATTCATCGGTAAAGCTGTAACTTTTCAGGAGCGAGTGATTCTTGGGAACGTGACATAGAGAGACTTGACCTTGGTTTGTGGACATTAAAAAAAGGATGATGAGTTATTATTTAATAAAGAAAATTGGAGAAAAAAAGCAAATTCTGGTACATAAAATAAAATAAATACAATAAAGACTATTTTGTTTTAAAAAAGTCTATAAAATAAAAGACTATAAAATAAATACTATAAAATAAAAATCAAACACTTCAAAGAAAAATAATCCTCATAATAATATCAGACAATATATATATATATATATATATATATATATATATATATATATATATATACATATATATATATATATATATATATATATGTATATATATATATATATATATATATATATATATATATAATAACAATAATAATAAGAAAAAATAAGAATAAAAATAAATAAATGAATACATACAATTAGAGTTTACATTTTATTTTAAAGTATTAATTTCAAATTTAAAATACTATATATATATATATATATATATATATATATATATATATATATATATATATATATATATATATATCCCTAATGAGCAAGTCGGAGGTCGGAGGTGACGGTGACGAGGAAAATCTCCCTGATACGATATGAGGAAGAAACCATGAGAGGAACCAGACTCAGAAGAGAACCTCATCCTCATTTGGGTGACACTGGACAGGAAATAATGTCAATGTAAACAATGTCGTTTCTACAACAGTTTACAATACCAGTCTGCAACCGAGAGAGTAAGGAATTTGTTTTATTTTTATTTATTTACTTATTTAAAGATAGCTGATGCTGGATCTGTGTAAAAGGATAGCTTCTACCAGAAGCCCTACATGCCACCCGACGCTTTACTTTTTCATCTTCCTGGGCCAACAAATGACTCACCATTGCTGAGTCCAATTTTCATTCTACATACTTGTGCGATTAGTTTCACTGTACTTACTGAATTATGTGCCTTAAGATAAATAACTCAATAATAGGCTGAGACCTTAAATCAATTAACTACATGAACTTCAACCTTTACGCTGTATAGGCGTTCTCCTTTGAAGGCTATCATCAAGAAAAAACAAAGTGACATTATTATCACAATCATTAATTTGTCCTAAAGCACTATTCAAAAACTAATGTTGATATAAGTAGAAAAGGTAAGTAGCTGTGAGAGGCTTTGGGTGTTTTGCATGTGGAGGTGATAGATAAGCTTCTATAGAAAGCTTAGGAGGTGATAGAAAGCTTATAATAGATGAAGAAAGCAGAAGATTGAGATGAGTGGATTCTGAAGTCCAACCCATTTTGGTCTTTGGCTGTAAACTCTTTCTCAGTTGATATTTTTCCCTATCCTTTCCGTAAACCTGTCACTCCTAAGATTTAATATCAGATCCGGATTGCTAAATAATACCAAAGCCTGGTACATTTGCTTCTTCTACAATGACAAACAAGGAAAAAATAACCGTAACCATTAAGCTATTGGCTTTACAGATTTCAGTTGTCATTCAGCACAGGCTAAATCACCATCTCTCAGCAACACTGACGACTAACTAATTCCATAATACGCTCCAGAGAAAAGGTTAGTAAATAAAGTCATTCAAATGAGATTGCTTTTTTAAAGCCTAGACACCAGCTTTGGTCTGGTAGGAACTCTGAAGCGGAACTGGTAATTGTGAATGGTTTGCTGTTTCACACATGCGGTTTGTGAACTCCTGGGCCTCTGGGCCTCTCTGGATCTGACCTTGAGGGAATCAGAATGGACACCCGACACCATGAATGGTGTTAGTGAGCTGAGAGGGTTTCCCAGAGTAAAATAAACGATGTCACAGAGCAAACAAACCCTATCCATGCTAAGGCCGCGAGGACCAGATCACAGAGGCGGCCTGGGCTTTCTCTGGCTGTTTGAAGCCCAAGTTTAAGGTTAATCTATCCACCACAAAACATGTGTGCACTAACTCCTAAAGGGCCACTTTTGAACGTAAGCCTGTCACTCATTTAACACGATTTACATAAACACCAGGCAGCCTATGAGAAACGACCAAGAAAGGAAAAGTGCTAGCTAGGAAATGAACGGTTTTAATGAGCACGGATAATTGGACACTCAATCTCACAAGCTCACTCAAGCTCTGGATATCATAACGATTACTTTAAGCCAGGTGCTAGCAGTGGCGGCGTCTCGCAGGCTCGCAGGAGCGACAGAGGTGTGATTAGCCTATCCAGCGCTAACGAGCCGTCACACCTCGGGCTGGTTTAGTTCACTCTCTCAGCTCGTTAGCATCACTAAACAGCCACTTAACCCCAAAGGGGGCAGCAGAGACCTGTTTCCTCTCTTTACAAGCCAGAGCCAAACAATCTGGTCCCCCACTCTCGTTAACGGAACCACCGTGTCAAATTAAATAAGAGGACTGGTTTAAAAAAGGAGGTGGGGGGGGGGGGCTGAGCTGCTGATGAGAAACAGGTCTCATGTTCAAGCAGGTTTGAGTATGAATCCACATCCCTGCTGCTCATGGTTAAAAGAGCGAAGCTTGCCATGCCCATGCCAGTACCCCTGTTTTTGGCAAAAGCACAAAAAACAAGAGAAAGCTGATGCCCACCCACGTACAGTTTCTCAAAATTCCCACTGGGGGTTTCTTTTAACCGAAACAATCTGCAACTTCCGAGCTTCAACTGAAGTTTTTGTGATTTATGAGTCCTTGGGGAGGGCGAATGAGAATACCCGATACCATTATTATTTATAGCGAGGAAGTCTTCATCAACAGAGTGCCAAAAGATACGACTACAACATGTCTTCAAGCTGCAAACCCACTCTGCTAATGTGACAAAAAAACAAACAGACTGCTTCTTTTTTGGCATTAGTGTGCAACGTTGGGTGGCCCTTTTCCCGTTTCCTAATTCGCAGTGTATTAGCATAAACAAGTGGGACTTATTTACTGCAAGCTTATGTTTAGATCTTCCACTCATCCTTTAATGATAGCGAGCTGGAGCCCTCGAGGGGATGAGCGGCCTTCTAAAGGCGGATATAAACACAACGCGTTTATCAGTGAGCCTAGCAAACAAGCTAGATGGTGAATTTCCGCCCAAAAATCGTCCAACACTTCAGTGAGTCACCTCTGTCCAGAGGGTGATAAAAGCCGCACTCAGCACCTCATCTGTCACGCATTGTAGTCTGCCATGGAGTTCCAGTGCATGAAGCTGTGCGCTCTATTTGCGATTGCAACATCTAGGCCAACATCTTTCCATCAGTCTAACACTTAATTCCTGGCAACACCATCAGTTACTTAATAAGGTTCACTACATCACACTGATCCGAGAGTGACAAAGTGAAAAGCCGCAGAAAAAATCCCTCCAGCAGTTTGAATTTCGTTTAGCCGAACCTTCCTCGTTTAGCTTTACACTGTATATAAATACGCCTCAGGCTCCTTGCAAAAAAATAAATAAATAAAATAACATGAAGCTGGTGCAAACCACAGGCCACACTTTCTCTCACTGGCATCAACACTTATCTTTTATTTACCCAGCTCATAAACAAGCACTTTAGCTAGGTTGAGAGGGTCAGCGCTGAGCACCTCGGGCAGGGTGGAAGGCAGCCACCGCTTGATATAAAAAAAAAAGCCTGGAAATGAATCCATGCTGCATTACATAAAGCACCAGCAACACGGTTAATCACCTTCTTTTGCCTGATTGGCTACATGTAGCATGACGTTCCAGTTCTGCAACAATGAGTCTATAACACTCTGGGTATATCACTGTGGCCAGATCAGCCAAATGGATCAGTGGTATCAATTGTAAGGCTCAGAGAAGATCTGGAAGTTTGTAAAACACCACACACAGAGAGAAAGACAAAGACCTTACTTTATCAACTTGATCAGTGCCAGGACTGCCTTTTCACAGCATGATTTATGATGTGCGAATGCACTCACCTCTTTTTTTTTCCATACTATGTTTCATGACACATCAGGAACTTCTTTGTTAAAACAAAATCATAAACTTTTTATGAAAAATCAAGTCTTTACAACTAACGCTATTACAAATTACCCACTATTGCAAGTTAATATATTTATAATTCTCAGTGTACAGCATTATAGAAATAATGTAGAACGTTCTCGATCTATAATGTTATAGAAATAATTAATAATAAAAGTCTCAAGCAAGAAGGACGATAAAAGTGAAAGATTTATTTACACATAACTTATGATCAACTGTCCAATGTATTTAAAATCTCTGAAAGGCTTTTCCTCATTTTTATGCACATCTACCAAACTTGCTAATAAATAAATGAGTTACAGCAAGAAAACCTAAATCGTGCTTGATTCTAGACAGTTGGAAAAAAAACTAAAAACAACAAGCTAGGATTAAATCCATAATAAAAATAAACAGTTTTTTTTTCATTTATAGAGTCCTCGAGATATAATATGAAAATGATCAGAATTTACGTGTATAACAAACCCGACTAGACCTTTCACTGTCTGCTTATAAATGTGTTTTGCGTTTTGAATGATTGAATCATCCATATCGTAAAATCCTCAGATTTTATCCACCGTTTCAGTTACAACCCTTAGACCGTAATAGTAGCGCAATATTATTAATTCAATTCAATTTTATTCATGTAGCGCTTTCAACAATGGACGTTGACTCAAAGCAGCTTTACAGAACATAAGAAATACAGTACAAAAAGTTTAATATTACACAAACATTAAGATTATACAAAAGTTCAAGATCAGTATTAGACTTATATTTAAATGTGTTTGTATTTATCCCTAATGAACAAGTCTGAGGTGACTGAGGCGACTGTGGTGAGGAAAAACTCCCTTAGACGGAAGATGAAGAAACCTTGAGAGGAACCAGACACAAAAGTGAACCTCATCCTCATTTGGGTGACACTGGATAAATATACAGTCTGACGATTGTGTATTATTATTATTATTATTATTATTATTATTATTATTATTATTATTATTTCTGCTGTCCAGTGAACTGACTAAACTAACAGTCCTTCGGAAATGTTAAGAAATGTGTTGCACAAACAGTTTAGTCAAATTAATCACACAGTTTTTTTGGTCAGTCTGTGAAATGGTTTATTTGGGGGAAATGTAGAGAGATACACAGCACATCACTGACAACATCGAGTACCACTGAAGTGATTTAGTCACTTATCTCTGTCTACATATAAGAAAATAAAGAACCAAATCGTCTTAGTCTCATAATGTTAACTATTAAATAAATATTACTGATGTGACCGAGGCTGAGGAGACAGAAGGGACAACGTCTAATGTTTAAAAAAAAATTTTTTTGTTTAAATGCACTGTACTCCTTTTAGTTGTACTATTTCTTGCACTAAATCCTATGAAACTCAGATTTTTAGCTTTATGTCATGTTATTTATTGATGATATTTTTGTATTTTCGTGTGAGATGTCACTCTGGAGGAAAGCATTCAGAACCACAAATGTAGAAATTTGCTAAATGTAGAGTTTATTTATTTATGTCACAAATTGAGCTGGTGCAAACCACAGGCCAAGCTTTCTCTCACCAGCATCAACACTTTATTTTATAATATTTTTTTTATTTCTATATTTGTTTATTTTTAATAATAGTTATTTTTTTTCCCGTCCTACTATTTTAAAGACGTTAAAGCATTTATGTAACAATGAGAAGAAAATATAATATTAAAGTAAATGACAACAGCAAAAAAACAAACAAAAAAAAAAAAAATAAGGAAAATTGGCTTGAAAAAAATTTGCCTATGCAACTGGAGATAAAATGAGGATTGGGGCATGAAATCTGATCACTTTTCCTATTTCCAAGATACTTCTAGTTAGACGTTCAAGAGTTCCATGTGAATCTGTGCACGTGCGATATGCTATGTGTTATTTGTTTAAGTTATGCAATATTACTATTACACACACACACACACACACACACACACACACACACACACACACACACACACAAAGTTTGAGTGGCACTTATTATAAACTCACATAGATCTGAAATACCCAACATCTCACCCTGTGCATTCACAATAAATCCCTTTAGTAGTTTTAGGGTTAATGTGAATATAGTGAACTTTTAGAAATTGCACTTTAAGTCTCGCTCTTAAAAATATATTCTATATATTCTAGATTTCAATTTGTGAGTTTTATCCTAATAAAGGCACAAAAGCGGTTACGTTACAATATTTTTAGTGAGATTACAGCGATCGTGCCCAAAAGTGTAGACAATGCATGTCATAGTTTTTGTTGTGTTTGTTTGTTTTAATCAGCTTTAAGAAGTCACCCGTATCTATCTGAGGATTGCACGGATATTAGGATCCCGGACACCTGTGCGCCAGAGCGCGTGCACTTTACCTGTACGGGAACGTTGGCCTTCTTCGCCAGCACGTGAGCGGCGCTTCCCGGGTGCGTTGGCGCAGCAGCTGCGGCGGCGGCGGCGGCTGCGGCGGCGGCGGGTGTGGGCGCTTCTCCGAGCGGCGCCGTTTTGATGGAGTTGTTGCTCTTGTTGTGGTTGGTCGCTTTGACTCCAGCGTGGCTCAGCAGCACCGCGAGCAGCCAGCAGCAGCAGCAGCACGAGCTCCGCGACAGCATCCTCCCGGACTTTCTCTTATCTTAACTCTCTCTCTCTTTGCAAGGACACTTTCAGCTTTGACACTTGGAGGAGGAAATTAAACACGCAGGAGTGTGCAACCAATCCTGTGCAGTAAAGTCCGTCAAAAGTCTGTCAGCATAGTGTAGTATTAATTAATCTGATGAGATAGTATAGAGCAGTCAGTCTCTCTCTCTCTCTCTCTCTCTCTCTCTCTCTCTCTCGGTTAATCCGTGCGCGTGTACCGGTGTACACCGTTGCGGCTGTGTGTTGGGGCCAATGCGCTTTTATAGCACTCTGTCCCTCCGCCCCCATTAAAGCCCTGAAGGGAGGATGTGCAGGAGGAGGATGTGCATGAGACATAAATACACATGCATGTGCATATACTGCTTGGAGCCTGTGATTAATAGTACAAAATATAATAATAATAATAATAATAATAATAATAATAATAATAATAATAATTCAAAAGTTTGTTGTATATTTACAGTGTGTTAGTGTCGTAATCACTAAAGCACTGGGGTTCATCAAGAAATGACAAGAAACTACTCAAGTTTCAGAAAATCACCATATTAGGCATTACTCACATTACTCACATCATAACTCTTCATAACTTTAAGTCCAAAGTACTGGTCTGATCTGGTACTAAAATCAACACAAATACAAGGCAAAAGGACATAAAAATACACAATGATTATAACCAGTGTGTTGATGTAGGAACTTTATAACACTTAAGTTTTATGGATATGTGCGTATGGACATGTTTTGGAAGAAAAGGTGCACATATATATATATACACAGGTATATATATATTGGGAGAAGAATGTGCTGTCAAAAAGGTATATAAAACTCTGATCTGTCCCAAACTGTCATGTTGGTCTTTTCTTTCTTATGCATCACCGGTGGAAGAGTTTCGGTGGACCCGAGTGTCTGAGAAGGAGTGTAAGGCTACAACGGTTCACAGATAAGGCAGGGCGAGGCAACGTAGCACTTTGTAAGTAAGAATTTGTATTTGAGTCTCTAGGAAATGGAGAGCCAGCTTCACTGTTGGAGTGCATGTGTAATGTGTATGGTATGAATAAGGACTCCCACAGCTGAATATTGAATATGTCAGATTATGTTTAGAGGTTACGGAGAAATGCTAAGGAATAGGGAATTACAGTAATCTACTGTATGTGCGAAGCTGTGTAAGTATCATCATAATCAGGGGTCCAGCAACTTTCAAACTCAGTAAAGGTCAAGGTCGGGCAATGTTGTGGGTTTAATAAAAAGCCATTTTTGTTTATATGGGGTTCAAACAAATTGTATTAGCAAAAATCAGACATAGATTACAAACATTTGTAGAAGAGCGTCGAAGCCATAAAGCGGGAGCAGTGTAGAGCAGAAAATCGTGCAGATGTGGCTCAAACATCAGAAAGACTAAATGAAAACTTTAGTGAGTTTAGCTGTGTCGGTGTTGTTTTGGTGACAAACACAGCACATGGATGTGCATTTATATAAAAGAGTGATTATTTATAATCGCACTATCCGATGTCACCCAGCTGAGGATGGATTTCTCATAAGCCTTTTCCCTCTTTTCACCTTAAGAAATTTTTTTTGCCACCAAGTTAAAGTAATATTTTACATCTGTATTTTTGAACTAAATTAAATATTAAAAGATCAGTTTTTGTTATCCATCATTCCTCATGCATCACCGCAGGAGTCCTGTACTGTCTCTCCTCTAAGAGATGTATGTAGATTTATGTGTTCAGGGCAAAAACCTGATGTGGTCTTCTAAAGGTTTAATACGTTTTGCATTCTGAGATGCTTTTCAGCTCACCATGTCTGTAATGAGTGGTTATTTGAGTTACTCTCGTCCTGTTTCTCATCAAGAAGGCATTTCCAAACGCAGGACACCCTACAATGTACAATGTATACAAGTCAAGACACCTGTCATTTCATCCATATATAGCTGATGCAGTACATAGTGAAATAAAACTGTGTTAATTCAGGACCTTGGTGCTACATAAAGACACAGAGCTACATATACATATACATATACAGAGACGGATATACATACAGTATATACATTCTAAATAGTAGAACATACAAGATCCAACATGTAATACTATATAAATTTATATACATAATTAGCATATCTCACTGTGTTGGGTGGAAGAAAAAGAAATCTATAATCAGCTCAACAAGCTGCGTGAGCTGATTTGAACTAAAAATATTTTTGATAAAGGGGAAAGCCTGTCTGGATATTTTGTGTTAAATTACTTTGCCAGCATGATGGAATTTGGATTTATTTCTTTTTTAGGTACAAATACCTTAAATAAAAGTGATAATTTCATCATAGTCATCAATCATTTGAGCCAAATGACAGACGTGTATGAATTCAAACGAACCCAACACAACATGGCTGGATTTTTCATTTTAAACAAACAGGAAAGATAGAAACTAGCCACGCTCTATACCCCAACCTTGTAACCTTGTAAATAACATTAAATAAGTTGCGTGAACGACAATTTAATTAATACACATGAGAGGAGATGAAGGAAAGGCTTTATTTACAATATGTACAAGCTGTATGTACATTATATACGTGTTGGAGGAGCACATGTTAGCATGCACTCACTTTATTTCCTGCTCCTGTAGAACAAGCAATATGCCTCAAACTTTATGGTTTTCTCCTGTCTCAAAATTAAAGCTAACAAGGTCACTTATGTTCAGTTGTATAACATTTAACAAATGACATTGTCACAGAGCAGCTTTATAGAAATCAGGATACAGATGTCAACCCTTAATAAAGAAGCCAGTGGCAAAGAATATTTTCCTGACAAGACATGAGGAAGAAACCTTGAGCGGAACCAGACTTAAAATGGAAACTGTGCTTTTCTGGTGGACGACGGATAGTGCAGATGGTTACAGTTTACAGATGTGGAAGAGTAAAGACAAACAGCACTTATATGAGAAGTATATTCATTATGTGAAGACTGGGATAAGCACAGGACAGTATTTATGATTATATCAGCACATTTAGGTACAAATATACAGCATCGAGGTGTCACAAAGCAGGAAAACACATCACACACACATATAGGAAAGGCCTGGATAGAACAAGTTAAAAGGATGATGTAAGGGTTTTGGAGAATAAGTCAACTTTCCAAAGTGTAATTTATGATTTGGCAGATTGGAAAAAAGGTATACAGAGTGAAAGCGGCCTGAATTCTTCCTTAATGTGGAATAACAATCAGACATCCGATCCTAAATAGGACACAACCTAACCGGGCCAAAGGGGGAAAAACATTTCATCAGAAACGCTACCCTAGTGACAATTTCATTGTGCCATTAGTGTGGTTTCAATGAAAAGCACATCACAGTCAAACAGCAAACAAAAACCCTCAAATATGACTGTGTAATACGAATGCGATTTGCCTCATATATTTGTAGCCGGTAACCAGCTGTTGTTTAAAGGCAGAATTACTGAAGGAAACAGTGGAAAAGCTCCTGGGGAAAGGCAGAAAATGACACAGAGCTCTGAGGAAAGAAAGGCTTTGCAGATTTTCATTACAAACAACTGCCATGTGAAATCAACTTCAGAGTAGTTGGGGGTTAATAACAAGAACCAGTCAAGAACTTTATTACTGAAGCAACTGAAGCCTGAAGATTCATTTTTTATGTGTACGTCTTGGTTATTAAATCTGAAACTCTGGACATTGTCAAGGATGTCCTGACAGCTGCATGGGTTTGGATAAAATGTGTGCTATAAAGAGTTATTGGATGATTTCTGGCTTGTAAAACTGAAAAACCTTGCAAAATAAGGACTAAGTTGAAGTGCCAATCAGTAGATATTTGGCCGAGCTCTGTGCGGAGATTGTCTTTGCTGCCTGTTTATTTGGCTAACGGTGAAGTTTGGAATTGGGCTGCAGGCCCCGCAAGATTCACTCAACGTCCTGGCGTTCATAAGGTAATTGACTTTTGATCGCTGTTATGCAATGTTTATGCTCTCACGTGTAAACATTAAAGCCAGAGCGAGTTATCAATAAAGCAATAACGAGAGGCATATTGACATCAAAGATCACCTCCGTTTGCTCTGAAGCTGATTCCAGGGTAAACAATAGTGAGCATTAAAAAAATGGCAGCAATTTCCAGGTGTTGAAGTGTTTTTCCACACCACGTTCATCTTGATTATCTAACTGATACGCACGGCTCAGATGACAGCGCCCTCTGAGTCAACAAGGTATAAAGCATTTAATCTAATTACTTTAATAACAGTCATTTGTCAGATTCTCTCATGTCCTTTGCGTCAAAACAACGACACGATCCATCTTGTGTTATTCGATATTTTGCTTAATGCAAACATCGCCATAGGTCAGTATTTGCATATTTCCTGCTATCTTTAAGAAAAACTTTTACACAGTGCAAGTAGAGCAGCCAGCGGTGTTAAGCACTAAACAAACAAACACCATGTGTCCCATTTGTAGGCATCGGTTTTCAAATGAGACACCGTGGAGTTACGCGGATGCCCACGAGGCAAGATTACGCACGCTTTCAAGCCTTTTTAAAGCCTCCGCTGCAGATTCAAAGGCTGAGTACTCGGGTAAGTAATTGTGGTTGCGGTCTTTGATGTATTCCATGTTGTTGCAAAATCTTCTCACCCCAGTGGACCGAACTGGTTCTTGTTGATGGATCACACAGTTTGGTGGCAACTTTCTCCAAACGAGTTGAACAGATCAATCAGCATCAATCTGTGCGTCTCGAGGACAGCAAGGACTCTGGATACAGTACAATCAGTGCAGAGTGTAAAAAGTCCCCATGACACACAAGTACAGGGTTAAGTACTCACATTATATACATCCATTTCTTTTGTACTGGGGATGAATCGATACCAATACTAGTATTGGGTATCTATCTGATACTGCGCTTATTAAGTGATAGTACAGTATGTGTCTGTGTGTACAGTAAAATATGTACAGTATGTGTATGTGTACAGTAAAAAAAAATCACAAAGATAAACTACTCCATCTTTCTATAATACAAGTAATCCGAGAGAAAGAAAAAAAAACGACTTAAACATAAAATCCACTACGAGGACTTTGTTGCTAGAGGAGGAAGATTGTATACAGACAACGCTAGCTGAAGGAAAATAACACTACGGTTTCCAGTATGCTGTATCCTTACATAAAAAATTTCGATGTAGCTAGCTAACGATATAAAAAACAATCATACAGTAGCTGATATGTAACCGTGTACACTAGTTATGGTCTCTAGTTAACCCAGGGAAATGTAAATAAATAAATCAAATGTTCTATGATCCCCTGAGTGAGTCATACTAAGTAGACCAAAAACATGTACTCAGTTAAAAATGGTATTGATGCATCCCTTCTTCCAACATCTAAGTACACCGGCAGCCCATATTTACGATTCAGTCTCATACAAACATCTCAGGAATTTTAAAGAGTAGCTTCATCACCATTTCCTAGGAATGAAGTAGTACGACAAACTCGGACCGCTAACTCCGCCCATAATCTAATCCCGTCAGACCTTTTTATATAAGTTGTTCAATTCGCAGCTTTGTTCCTGAAAAATGATCATAGGTCAAATAATGGTGAGGAAATGATTCAGAAAGTGACTTCTTTACAGATCTCATTCTCATCTTGATGTCACCCTCCCAATCCTTCTTTCCTTCTGACACGCTCACACACTCACACTCAGTCACACACACACACTCACAATCTCTTCATCTCTGAAGTCAGTTTTAGTCACAGGCTGACTTCCAGTTTTTTCCAATAACGTATGCTTGGTGGTCCATCGCTGTGAACACACCCGTTACTGACTTTGATGTGACTCGAAGAGCACACGCTGTTCAAAATACAACTTTCCTTTTTTTTTATCTTCCCCAGATTTCCGTGGGCCGACATGTGCGATCCATTTCCAGGCATATGAAGCAGGTGATTTGACACGTGTATCACAGCAGGCCACAAGTCCAAGACGTGAAGACTCAGGAAACTGGCCGAGGCATCCGCTGAATTCACAGTACTTCTCCTGGAATCAGGATGTGGTTCTGATTAAGTAAACTGGTTCGCTTCCAACGTTGATGACCAGTCCCCTAATTTATTTTCCACAAATGAGAGAAAACAGACTTGTGGCTAAAACATTCGCTTGACTTCAATAACTTATTTTTCCATAAAGGTTCTGATAAGAATCAATGGCACTTAGATATGGGCAAATGCAAAAGAGAATTGTTTTAACTCTTGCCAAGCATAAAATAATAGCTGAAATTCAGGGCGTTTATTTGCAATTCATAAACAAAAGCATACATGTTTCAAAGAGAAGGTTTGTATTATTAACATTTCCTGCTAAGCCATTTCCTCCATGAAGTATTTTTTTCTTTGTTTATTTCTCCTAAGTTACACAATCCAACACCAGGCAATTGTAATGAATTCTGAGAATGATTTCAAGTTAATGTGAAGCACGAAAACACACCAAACCAGCCACAAATTACAGGCTGAGAAGAAGAAGACCATAACCAAGCCCAAGCGCAAATCTGTAGTCATGTTCTACGGCCCAGGGACAGCGTGTGACTATCTGGCTTTTATAAACTATGCCTTTGACATGTCTTTGGACATAGGAAGTGTGAATCAAAAGGCCATTGTTCTTTTGACATGTCAGAAACTACATACGTGTCTATCCGATCTGGGGCACAGCCATTGTGGTCTTCCATTGTTAAAGCTTTAATTTGAATACGCCAGCTGGCTACTGAGGCCTGTCTGTTCCCTATTCACTGTTGCTCAGAGACTGGACTGGAAGAAGAGGATGTCCCTAGAAAGGATTAGCACCTAGTGGCCTTTAATTGGTCTCGCTGTCTCAATTCCTTGAAAGATGGATCACATACAAGTCAAGCTGCGGTCGAGGCATGAATGCCTCAAGTGACAAACCTTCTGAATGACTCAGATCATCCATGCGATAAGACTGACCTCTCTCGAGACAATTAATGACCACATGAAAGGAGGTTTGGGGTCATCAAAGATCCCTGAAGGCGTTGTCTCGCCCCAGACTCACACTCCTGGATGGATCTGCTCTTTGTGACTGTGCCTATTCAGTCAGAACTAAGACTATGGTGGGTGTTGGACATCTATTCCTCATGGTACGTGGAGCTTTGTGAACTCACTTCTCCACAAGGTGCGGTTAAACACAGCACAGTTTAGCAGTCAGACTTCTTTGAAATGCTGTTTTTTTCTCATCACACATCTTGGCATCATCATCATGCCAAAAGGTCACTAAAGCTTTACCTGAAGCTAAATTTAGAAAATAGAAGAACAAGTGCCAATGTTTTTTGCTCTGCCTGGGGCATGACATTTTCCAAACAACTAATTTCACAATGGCATATATGTTCGGTGTAATACAATGACCTCATCTGTTTTGTCATGCAAATGTCCATACCTGTGTCTATATTCCAGTTTAAATCTTAAGAGGGCTTGGCTTAAACTTGAAATTTAACCTAAAATGAACCCTATGTAGACGTAGAAATACCAGTCATGTCAGCATGCTGTGTGAATTCTGGCTCTGGCAGTTAGTTTCCTCGACCTCAGTTCTATCTTTCAAGTTCATAACCAGGTTCGAGATATGCCTGGGACTGTTCCTGTAAAACAGTACCATTTTGTTATATTACCTAACAAATTTACTTTACTAAAAATCTGTCATGAACAAGTAGACTAATTTTAACCAGCATTACCCTGATTAGACATTTACAAAAGATGATGTTACGTTATCAAACGGCACTGTACGGTCATCACACATTCTTTTAGTTCCTCAAGCTTCCTGTCTGGCAACTCGATCACTCTTTCCATTTATTTGCTGTTGCATCCCACATACTGTTATTGCTGTCCTTTGGCTGCTCCCTGTTTGAGGTCACTACAGCAGATCCATACGATTTGATCTTTGCACAGGTTTTTATGCTGAATGCCCACACTGTATTCTTCCCACAGGATCCCAGTCCCAAATACAGAGCCTTCTACAGGTATTCATTCATTCATTTTCTACCGCTTATCCGAACTATTCTCGGGTCACGGGGAGCCTGTGCCAATCTCAGGCGTGGACACCCTGGACGGAGTGCCAACCCATTGCAGGGCACACACACACACACTCTCATTCACTCACGCAATCACACACTCACAATTTTCCAGAGATGCCAATCAACCTACCATGCATGTCTTTGGATCGGGGGAGGAAACCGGAGTACCCGGAGGAAACCCCCGAGGAGAACATGCAAACTCCACACACACAAGGCCGAGGCGGGAATCGAACCCCCAACCCTGGAGGTGTGAGGCGAACATGCTAACCACTAAGCCACCGTGCCCCCCCCCATTCTATAGGTATTTAGAATGCATTTTCTGTTCATTCTAAATAAGATATTGTAAGGTTTTATACTGAAATTCTCCTTCAGTTTGAAAAGATTTGCATCTGCTCATAATTGTATCTAAAGGTACAATTAAGCAGCTTGGTGACACTGGGATTTGAACTCACACCCTGAAGAGCAGACACCCAAAGCCTTAACCACTAAAACACCACTTCAGAAAAACCCTCTCTATGCATCTCAAAATATACAGCATTATAATATATGCTGGTCTGACAGCCCTGTTTGATTTACTCCTAGCTTCTCTCTTGCTCTCATGATCAATGTGATTCTTGCTTAATAACTCCCCTGCATCCAAGAATAGTCGGTGATGAAGCACGATAATGCATCCCTTGTGGTATGTTAATGGCATGTTCAAAATGTAACAGCATGCCAAGAGGGGAAGTGTAATTTTTATTTTATTTTTATTTTTTTTTGCTGTGCAGGAATCATTTCAATTGTTGAGAGGATCTGACAGTCATGAGCTTTTAATGGGGGACAGGCATATAGGACGGATGAAGTTTTTAGTAAATTAATGTTCACACATCAGTTTTCACATCCATTTGTAGCACTCTGTGCCTCTCCAGATGTTTGCACTTGAACTATGCCTCACATTTATTAAACACATGGCTTTGGTATCTGGACACTGATTTTGTTTTATCTCCTCAGGAATGGAGAAGAGCATCAATGGTTTTGTTTGCAATCGCTCACGGTGCTACTCTCTACAGTACTTGATGACAAGGCGCAGTTTAAACTGTTCCAGTTGTGTTAGCAACATGTAAAAACCACAGTCAGACTCTGCACTCTTCTATTAAGAAATAAAATAGCTCTTTAAGATCACATTGAATATTTAAGGGTTCTTAGCTTCGTAAGAATGTACTTCTTGGTACCATCTCTGATTCATACTGTGTTATAGGGGCCTTATTATTAAGAGTCTTCCATGAAAATACTTTCTAGTCATCGGTTTTTCATGTCACAGTGACTGAACAGTAAATAATTGTAAATAAAACAGGGATTTATCATGTTCTGAACTGTATCTGTATCCGAACTAACTCGGGTCACGGGGAGCCTGTGCCTATCTCAGGCGTCATCGGGCATCAAGGCAGGATACACCCTGGACAGAGTGCCAACCCATCACAGGGCACACACACACACACTCTCATTCACTCTCGCAATCACACACTACGGACAATTTTCCAGAGATGCCAATCAACCTACCATGCATGTCTTTGGCCCGGCGGAGGAAACCGGAGTACCCGGAGGAAACCCCCGAGGCACAGGGAGAACATGCAAACTCCACACACGCAAGGTGGAAGCGGGAATCGAACCCCCAACCCTGGAGGTGTGAGGCGAACGTGCTAACCACTAAGCCACCGTGCCCCCTATTTTGCCTCATTGTTGTCTTCATACTTAAATAATGCTTTCACAATGGTGAAAAAAGCTTATCACATCAGTAAATAATTAAGCATAAGAATAAAGACTCTGAATCTTAAATAAATAACCATTACGCAGTAATCATAATCATGCAGTAGATAAGTAATAACATTCTGTTAATTTATTCTATTTTAATTAATATCAATTTTTATGACACAGCATTTTTTATATGCAGTATAGGTTAATCACAACCATGGCTTATTTAAATAACTTGGCCGACACCCCTAAGAAGTTGCTTTGAGATCACATGATCCAAATCAAACCATTTTATGAGCATGGTGTTATAAAATTTGGGTATGATGGAGGTTAATCTTTTCAAAAACACACAGTAACGACTGCGTTTAATAAAAGGGGTCTTAAAAAGCCCGAACTTACAGTTGTCTATTGATGTGATTTTAGACCACTCCAAACTCAAATATTTACTGCATATTTCATTTTAATTTTGAATTCATCCTCATGGTTTAATTTAATATTGCGTGCACTGGAAATCAAATATCGCAAAGAGTCTCAAACTTATATTATAGCCTATAATTTGGGTTAACCAAACTGATTCTTCAAAATGTAAACGATTTCCACATGACGCCTTCATTCCAATATTTTTATTATTGGAGAATTTTTATTTATTTATTTATTTATTTTTTCACATTATTTTTTTTTTCACAAAAGTTCACATTTTCAGTGAACTCAAAACATTCGTTATTTACCTTGACAAAAAAAACAAGGGTTCTGTATAGGTGCAACTTTCAAGCATCACAAAAAAAAGGGGCCAGTATAAAATTGACAGAAGGGGCCATGGGCTTCCACAGAATTTCAGTTAATATTGGAGAGTAAGACACATGCAGTTGGTGTATTTTGAGGTATGTTCCAGCAGAAACCAATTCAAAGATCCTACACAAATATGCAAAGACATGACAGGCCCTACCCCAAACCCCCACCACCCAAACCCCTACACTTTCCTCCCCGCATATCCCAGAGTTTAAATACTGCTGGTTGTTAATATTAAATAGGTTTAAAAGCCATTATTATTTGAATCAACCATGTCCTATTCCTAGTCCTAGATGTTTTATAACTTCCTGATGGAAAGATTAGTAAATGTATTAATTCATCCTTAGTTCATAATAATAATAATAATAATAATAATAAGAAGAAGAAGAAGAAGAAGAAGAAGAAGAAGAAGAAGAAGAAGAAGAAGAATGATAATAATAATAATAAGAATAATAATAAGAATAATAATAATGCCTTCCATAAATTAGAACAAATACCTAAATTCAGTAAAAGCTATATATTTTTTTAATCTTTTCTAATCTCCCCTAAAGTCTTGAGTGATCTTACTCAATCCAGGCCCAGATCAGGTACTCCTTTGTTCATTTCTGGCTAAGCGGTTGCAGTGACATCATTATTTTTATGTGATCACTCACTGTCAAAGCTAGCGCACCACACTGGATTGAATGGCTACCACACAATGCCCCATTGTCCCCAAAGCTGTGATGTAGACACAGTGGGAAAAGTGCGGGGTGAGAGCCACATATACTGATTTCCAGTGTCAGTTTCAATCACCGTCCCTTTGCCTACCCGAAACCTCAAGACAAAGGAAGCACTTCACAGATCAAATGTATAAAGCAGAAAGTGCAAAGAAAAGCAGTTTTCAAGTCAAAAACACCTTGTGTGTCTCCAAGCCAGTGCACACGGAGATGACCCATCTCAGACACTCAGGTCAGAAGTTCACGGATTGTGTTCTCTGTGATGGGAGCCATTAGCGGATGCCTCTGGCTACATGTTGTTCAGGAATGGAGAGAGAAGTGTAAGCAACAGCCAGCTTCTGTAAGGTGCTGACATGCTGTTTAGGTGATAGCTGATTCCAAAAAGCCCTCTGGGTATTACAGGATGAACTGAGAATAAATTTCATATGTACCACATTTCAATACACCATCGGCATTAGGTGTTAGCGAGAACCATCTTGCTATTGCGCTTCTTGATCTTCTTGAATCGGTCAGGCATGAGTCTCAAGGGCTACTCGGTAAAGCTCAGAATAGTTGAGGTTTGAATGACTGGAAATATATTCCAACCTGCTGTACATTAAGCTAGTACGACAGTATCAGTCACACGCCTAGACACTAGCGTCTTGATGAGCAAGCATGCATTCATGAGCACAAAACATTTTTAACAGACAGTAAAACAATTATGTAGCTACTCACAGAACTTGGCAAGAGGTGGAATGAAGCAGAAGCAGTGGAATGTGGGTGGATTTGTGTATGCAGTGCATGTAGTGAATAATTTTTTTTTTTTTTTTAAAGATTAAAAAAAGGATTCGTTTGACTCACAGGAATTGAAGTAAAAGCGACATCATTTCGAAAGCTTCTACGCAGACATCAAAAGCAAATTTCCAGAAACAGGTTCTGGTCTGACGTAGATTAAATGCTCCATTTCAATTTTCTTTGGAAAGTCTATGAAATTGTTGGACTAGGTGTAATCTTTATCCAGGAAAGCTGCTCTGTAGATTCAAATGTGATTAACAACATGAAGCACCTGTAGCTAAATGTTGCCTAAGCCACAAAAACACCTTGGAAATAAGGTCATTATTTGGACTCCAAACAATCATAACTAAAGTATCGATACGTTTGAAACAACTGCCTTTATCGCAAGAATGCCAGAAGCACATTGAAAACGTATTATCATATTCCATCTGAAATCCTGCTGAAAGGCAGGAACGTGGCGCAACAGAGATTATCGCAAAAACAGCCGTGTTTTGACATTTCCATTCCTTTGTTATTGTGACTCCATAAGGTTTGAGGTGTTTAGTTAAACCTTGAAAAATCTGATTTGTCTTCATTCACTCAGAGAGCCGACTTTAAAGGACTTTCAAACCAAAGACTGCACAGGCCCAGATATGTTTTCAATTTTGCCACAGATGACTTGAAACCTAAGCAATTTGTCCATCAGAACAGTGACGATGAAGATCAGAGAGCCCGATTATGGATGTTTCTATAGGAACCTTTCTTCCTTTAAGGTGTAACAGGCAATCGGGTGTTCTGTGGTCACAAAAGTTGATCCAGAGTGCGGTATAAATCATAAGCGGATAAAGCAGCCATTTTGTCAGGGGTTAAAACGAAATGTTGCACGATGTCATGGCATGGTTACAAAGTTGTCCTATATAGCTCCAGTTTATATTGTCAGCATTAGTCATTTACAGTATAAATTACACATCCATTTAGCAAAACTGTTGGAGTTCACTCTGGATATTGTATGACATGCGAATAATATAAATCGACTGTTTTGGTGAGTAACCTCAGTTTTCTGAAGAGATAAAAGAGACCACAGTTCCCATGCTGCTTTTCAGCTGTTCACTTACTTTCAGTTAAAGCCAATACGGCAGAGTGTTGTGTGACCTTGATCTTTCGGAGAGCTGATATGTCACACCGTGAGCATTTAGGCGATGCGTTTTTTGGGGGTTGCGAGGTGGGAGGTGTTTGGGTTGGTGGTTGTGGTGAAAGGATCATAAATTGTACTATTCACTACGCCAGTGGGATGTTAACGGGATTCTTGGGACACCGTTTATACCTTTGCTAAAAGCTATAATGTGAAGAGCACCTTGAAAAGAAAACAAAGTGTATCTTTATATTGTTTGTACCTGTAGACTACCTTGGTCAGGTGTGGAGAAATTCATCAGCTAGCCCACTGGGCAAATACAAACTCTACAGTACTGCTAGGATAAAAACACAATGCTAGTTAACACAATGTATTAAATCATGACCAGCTAAATGCATCAATACAGACACAAACAAGTGTTTAGATGTCTGTGTAGTGAACAACTTGGCCATAGACAACATCCTTTTCTAAGAAAGTGTCTGAGGTATGGAAAAGGTACAAAAGTTGATCTTGAATCAAACATTAAAGATGGTATTTAAGTCTGGTGAGCAGCATCCTAGTGGTCCGGTGTCAGGACCCTGCAATCTCAATGCTGTGGCCTGGGTTCGATTCCTGGGCAGGGAGCTACTGTAGCCCAGCCACTGAAGAGCTGGCCTCAAGTCCGGATAAAATGGAAGGCTAGCATCAGGAAGAGGATAAAACCTGTGCCAAAACAAATATGCAGGCCACGTGATCTGCTGTAGTGACCCTGAACAGGGAACAGCAAAAAAAGATCAACATTGACAAAATTCTAGAGAGGATCTTAATTTTTGACATCGTGCTAGCAAGAGAGTTCCTGCATATAACAGATATCTACGGTTTTGTTGCATTGTAGGTTTTTTTTAGCTTCTGATTCTGATCCGTTCTGAATCAGAATAGCTAGGTAGTAAATTCCACCCAGATCACACCTCGGGTATATGTGTAGAGAATTCGAAATGAGACGCTTGTGCTGTAGACACAAGGTATGCTGTAGACAATGCAGTGCAGACAATAATCTGCCTGTCCCTTGTGCTCAAGCTACTGGTTTGCCATACATTTGACTATCAATTTTGCTTTAACTTTTGCTTATTTTTATGTTGGCCCTTTGTTACAAGCAACCATATAGCAAGGGTAGATTGCTTAGGGGTAGATCTCAGAACTGCCACAACCTGGCAGAACTAACGTGCTACAAACTGAAATTAAATAAATCTAAGGTGTAGGTTCTCAACCAGGTTGCAGGATCTTTCATTTCAAATGATTTCAGATTGTGTATACATTTGTAGTAAAATAGTAATGTGAGCTCTTACAATAGGTTCACTGACTAATAAAAGGTTAAGATCCCAATGGTCTAAGGGTAAGGAGTTTTCATCAAATTCTC
Source organism: Tachysurus vachellii (assembly GCF_030014155.1). Lineage (NCBI taxonomy): Eukaryota > Metazoa > Chordata > Actinopteri > Siluriformes > Bagridae > Tachysurus > Tachysurus vachellii. The sequence goes on from NC_083465.1 coordinate 24,390,485, forward strand.
AAACAGACACAATTTTATTTTCTACCTCCAGCACAGGTAACCAATTAACACCTCCGACGTAGTTGCAGGCAGGAAAAAAAGAAAAGAAAATTACAGCACCAAATGACATGAAAGACAGACAATCTTTACACTAGCTTCACGAAATGAAACCCATATGCACCTAGAATGCGCAGCATCACACTGACAAGAGTTAGCAAGCCACACAGGGTTTCTATTCGCTCTAATACAATCCATCTGGAGCCACATCTCGGCTGATTCTTCACACTGAAGACTGATTAGGTATAAACGGACACAGGTAGATTCACGAGACTGCCGCAAACACGCTCATGCAGAGATCTCGCCCACAACGCTGGGGCTACATACGCCAGGATTTCGTTTTCATTATCACCAGAACCACAAGCTTTCGAGGGATAAAAAAAAGCCTAAGCAAGGATTTGCAAAGACAGAGAAATGTGATGAGTGAAACCTGTAGTATGGATGGATTTGCACAGCAGATGTTCCACTTCGCGGAGGTCTGAGAGCATCTTCAGGAGATCGTTTAATTGCGGTATCGACCCCACCCACAAACAAAGCAGCAATCCCCAAACAACGGCTATGGATTTGAGCGGAGGTTTAGATAACGAATACCACACAGCAGTAGGAGATGTGAAAAAGTCAGCAGAGGCCATTTATCTTCTTCTTTCAGAGGTCTGGTTCTGATGCACAGCCACATTTGTTCTGGTGGTTTACATCTCAGACACATAGAGAAAGTCTTGGAAATGTCTCGGATGTCACGGCGACCGCACGTCCCAGGGGTGCGGTTAGAGGGGACAGATGAAGCACAGGGAGGATGTTCCTGCTACACACTCGCCCTGTTATAAGGCCTCGGCAGGAATTTCGCCAGCAGAAAGCGAACAAAGTGTCTGTGGTTAAGCAGGGAAGTCCAACATTCCCAGCTTCATGAAAGGGAAAGAAAGACAGAGAGGAGGCAAGAAACAAAAAGACAGGGTGAAAATCAGAAAGAAAAAGACAAGAGATTCCCCGGGGGGCAGTGGCATCACTCATTCTCAGAACTTTCTAAACATTTTCCAGAAATGAAACACTTCATTATAATCTTTGTGGTCAAGAAAAGTTTAGCAGAAAGAAAAATCAAAGCAGGTATTGTATGCTCCAAACCATGTAACACAAAACAAGAATAGTAAGGCTTGTTCTTCTGGATTGTGTAGATAACAAACTTTGGCTTTCTCCTACTAGCATACCATCTGCATATGCTTTAGCGTTGCTCTGTCCGTGACCAATTACCAGCCTTTCTGTCTGTTTCAAAAAGCAGTCAAGGTAGCACAGTACATAATGCATATGACAGTCAAACTCAACCGCAGACCAGACGCTGAGTGATACCTAGTGTCTGGACAGTGTGCCTTTGTTAGCAGAGGCCAGAACTGTCTGGCCCTGCTTCTCTCTTCTCACCGTCCCGCACTCAACACTCACTTTTTACATCGGTTACACTCCACCGAAACAATGTGCGCTGTGGACGGATGTACGAGTGCTTAACCTTTCTTTATTCCAATGTATTAACGCTAAAAGCCGTTCGTCGACGCTGCAAGAAGCGCATAGACAGATTGAATACAAATAATTTTCCGAGATATTCAGTTTCATTAAAATGAACCGAGGGCAGTTTGTAGGCTAAAGCAAATCCCTGATTGATGCTCCCACTGGGAATATCTTTATGAATCCAATCCTATTTTAACTTGAAACTGTTTTCCAATCTTACCGTCTTTCCAATTCTATTTTATTGCATGGAAGCACTGATGGAAAAGCCAGTGTGCAGAATTTAATGCGTACAGAAAGCCAATAAGATAACTTTAGGTAAAACTTTGGTTTTATATCCCAGGGTTTCACCAGTCAACTCAACCGTATATAAAATATGTAAAAATGATCATTTATTTATCTTCAGTAGCTCAGGTCATGGGCGCAGTTCATAGGCACATGGAGTCTATCCTGTAGTTGTTATGCACGAAGTGGGAATACTCCCATGATGAAGAGATCATACTGTAACTGGTCGTACATAAGGCACCATAAACACACATTAACACACTCATTTAAAAGTTGGGGGGAAGTCGTGACCTAATGCTTAGAGAGTTTGACTCCTAACCCTAAGGTTGTGGGTTCGAGTCTCGGGCCGGCAACGACTGAGGTGCCCTTGAGCAAGGCACCGAACCCTCACCAACTGCTCCCTGGGCGCCGCAGCATAAATGGCTGCCCACTGCTCCGGGTGTGTGTTCACGGTGTGTGTGTGTGTTCACTGCTGTGTGTGTGCACTTTGGATGGGTTAAATGCGGAGAACGAATTCTGAGTGTGGGTCAACGTACTTAGCCGTATGTCACGTCACTTTGTCACTGTCACTAATTTACTCATTTCAAGGGGCAATTTAAAATCACCACTCTATCTATATGCCTGTTTTTGGGGGGTTGGAAAATCTCTGAGAAAATCCACACAAACCCAAATTCAGGATTGTACTGGCAACCCTGGAGCTGTGATGCAGCAACACTACACTCTCTGGAATAAATGCAGTGTGTATGTGCGGTTTAGTATCTTTATTTCTTGCACCGCTTTGACCATAATTGACACTTGACTAAGAATAGAGCATGGCCTTGAATTAATTAAGCAATCAAGCGTTCATGAAGCACCACACTTCACTTATGTGTACATTAGCAAGAGACTCAGAACAGGATGTGCATCAAAAAGTAAACAAAGTGCGTGAGAAGGGGTGCTTTTAAGATGACCAACTGTTGGCCTACAGTATATAGAAGTTTTCAATTATATGAAATGATAAAAAATGAATTATTCATATGCGATTTTTGACTGTTCCATTCAAAACTGATGTGTAGCATCTACCCAGTTCCTGCAGCCTAAATCTTTTTATATGACATAAACACAATTATAGGCTTGAGAATGAGGGATGTAATCAATAGAAAAGGTTAAAAAAAAAAACACCTCATACGTGAGAGTGTGCTTTCCAATAAATGGAAAAAAAAAATATTCTTGGCATATATTTGGCTATTTGATGAATAACAAATCAAAAGAACATGCACTTGCACGCTTGATCATTAGGTCTACACTAAGAGTGCTCATGCTGAACACATCTGGAGTCTCTCCTGTCTTGGCTGGATCATGCGAGAGTGAAATTGGAATGTGTGTATTTTATTGTTTTTGTGTAGGGAGTAATTAAAAACTAGAGATACGGACCTCCATTTGCGTGTTAGCTTCGCTTAAACGTAACCTTGAATAAATTGCCTTAGATTTAACCTGGGAGACGGGATTGTATCCGTACCTTCGGCTAAACCGCAGAGTTGCTGAACTCTCTGTTCTGAATGGTTAGAAGCTGTTGATTTATTTTCTACAACTGCAGCTCTCACACAATTGCTGGCTGTCCTAAAAGGAAAAGAAACCTCTGTATACTGAAGTTTCCTGTAAGGAGATGTTTTAGCATTTTGTAACAGTCAGTACCGTTATAATAGTCTGGTTCACACTTTCTGGTTTCTCTGTATAAAGACATGATGCTACTTTTAATTTTCTTTGAAGAGATGTGACATCCTAGAGGGATTAACCTAGTGGCTAAGGTGTTGTACTACTGATCATAAGGTTGCAAGTTTGACTCCCAGGTCTACCAAGCTGCCACTGCTGGGGATGCACTTATTTCCAGGGATTTCAGAACAGCGTAACAGATATTGCGTCATCGGGCAGGCGCGGCCGAAAATAGATTAACTGTAAGATAATAAAGTATAATAGATATAAACTATGGGGGGCACGGTGGCTTAGTGGTTAACACATTCGCCTCACACCTCCAGCGTTGGGGGTTCGATTCCCGCCTCCACCTTGTGTGTGTGGAGTTTGCATGTTCTCCCCGTGGCTCGGGGGTTTCCTCCGGGTACTCCGGTTTCCTCCTGGTAGGTTGATTGGCATCTCTGGAAAATTGTCCGTAGTGTGTGATTGCGTGAGTGAATAAGAGTGTGTGTGTGTGCCCTGTGATGGGTTGGCACTCCGTCCAGGGTGTATCCTGCCTCGATGCCCGATGACGCCTGAGATAGGCACAGGCTCCCCGTGACCCGAGATAGTTCGGATAAGCGGTAGAAAATGAATGAGTGAGTGAGTGAGAGAGATATAAAATATAAAATCTACCTGTTATGACTGTTTTGTCCTTCATTATCCATCGTAGGTATGCTCATTTTTTTTTTGAAAGAGGGCGTTTTTCCAACACCTCCAGAAACAAGCCCACTTTACATCGTGGTAACGAAACCTCTGGAATTTAGTGAATGCTGCCACTGCTGGGCCCCTGATTAAGGCCCTTAACCCTCAATTGCTCAGCTGTATATAATGAGATAAAAATGTAAGTTGCTGAGAATAAGAGTGTCTGCCAAATGCCATAAATGTCTTCTAGAGTAGCTAGAAGTGCTTCAGTAGCATAACTGCTTTAGCTGACATGATGCAAATGATAACTGGAAGTCATTTGAAATCATGTCATAGACATTAAATTTAACTATATATGAGACAAAAGCATGAAGCTTCATTCGTTAAATTTAAAACTGCAATCCTTGGCAAAACCCTTCGATGTAAGAACACTACATGTCACAGTACATATTCTTACCTGCCACTCTGGTAAGGATTTCCTGCCAGTATTCGGTTTGGCCCTGAAGCTTGCAAGAACGCATTTAAGTGTTAAATAATAAGAGGGAAAGTGCCAATAAAGCCACAGATCATCTTATAGCCCACAGAGCTCACTTGGTTAAACCCTGGATTACCTGAGCTCCAGGGTGGCTTTACAAGCAAAGCATGAAATAGATCCTAATGTATTTCTCATGGCAGGAATATCTTTATGAGGAGATTGGAGAAGATCCAGTCTACCATTCAAAATCTTTAAAAATCATGAAGTCATTGATATGTGCGCCATGTGTTTGGTTTTAATAAAGATTTGGGGTCAAATTTACAAGACGAAGCTTTTTCTTTTGGCCTTATTGTGTATATCCAACTATTTTAGGTCCTTTGAGTTCACATTAAGTGCAATACACAAAAAAATAACAACAACAACAACAACAAAGAGGCTCTAATTGAGCAGTTCTCTTCTTCAGACTGTTGTTGCTCATGATTTGATTAACCCTAACAGTTCATTCAGCCGAAATAAACAAAGTACAATCAAAGTACACAGAAGTTGTAAACATAAAGCATTGACCGGAAAAACCTCCATTCATTCAGTAAATTCAGAGAGGGAAGAGTTAACCATGATTTAACCCGAGCTAAATGAATCATACTTGTTTTAAATCCCTAATTTCTTCCGTTTTCTCCTGAAGTTTATAAATGAACAAATCCTCCTCATTCACCTCTCAGGTGTTCTCCGTCTGTTTATTTTTATTTAGTGAAGTTAGGATGAAAGGATGGAAAGGGAAGAAGGAGGGGGAAGAAAAAAAAAGCACCCTGCTTCTATTTCACCCGATTCATTTACACATCCGGCCTCATTCACTGAGCTGAAAGAGGGAAGTACAATGCCTGCAAAGTGCATTGTTGATGAAAACCATAAAGGAGGCATTTAATTGGGCTATTTATCCTGCGCTTAGCTCCTGTGCTGTGCCCTCTCTTGTTTGGGGAGTGCGTTTCACACACACACACACACACACACACACACACACACACACACACACACACACACACACACACACACACACAGCTTCTCTTATTGCACTAGTTGTGTCCTGTGCAGTGTACAGGCTCGAATAATTACCTCAATTTACCATCAAAGCCAGAACAATGTCCAAGACAAATACAATCAAGGCATCGAATAGCGCTGCGTCTGATGATGCATGGGAATTCGAGATTGCCAACCAGGTGCCAGCCAGGTGCTCTGCCAAGAACCAGGGTTTAAAAAATACATCCGTAAATGACAGATGATATATTAGTGAACAGTTTGGATTAATTCAGATGACAAGCATTATATTGTCCAGGTGACGTGAATTTGTGTTTTTTTGATGCATTATCATGATTGTCAAATATACTGAACAAAATAAGAACAACTTACAATGAGCTGAAACTCAAATGAGTTTCTTTTTTCGGTGGTCAGGTCATGATTTTCCCTCTTTCACTATTTCTAATATTTGGCATAACAGAAGGCAGATTGGGGGGCACGGTGGCTTAATGGTTAGCACGTTCGCCTCACACCTCCAGGGTTGGGGGTTCGATTCCCGCCTCCACCTTGTGTGTGTGGAGTTTGCATGTTCTCCCCGTGCCTCGGGGGTTTCCTCCGGGTACTCCGGTTTCCTCCCACCAAAGACCAAAGACATGGTAGGTTGATTGGCATCTCTGGAAAATTGTCTGTAGTGTGTGAGTGCGTGAGTGAATGAGAGTGTGTGTGTGCCCTGTGATGGGTTGGCCCTGCACGGTGTTTCCTGCCTTGATGCCCGATGACGCCTGAGACGCCTGAGGCTCCCCGTGACCTGAGGTAGTTCGGATAAGCGGTAGAAAGTGAGTGAGTGAAAAGGCAGATTGTTTTTATTTTCTGAACAAAAAATTCCAATACTGAAAAGACAGGATGCGAATGTTTTATTTGAGCAAATACTATATTTAGCCATGTCTGTATTGGGGGTCAAAAGACAGGCAGACAACATTAAACCAAAACAATCTGTTATCACAATCAGAAAAGCATGCAAACAATTTAAACACTAGAAACACAACGCAAGGCTTTGTTTAGATAAATTGACACAAAATGGTATAAATAGACTCATCGAGAACTAAACACGGAACAGGTGAACACAATAGGACAACAACAGGGAAATGACAGGACTGGGGCAGAGACGGTATCAAAAGAGTAGCACAAGCATCTGACGTGTTTGCACATGTCTCTGTAAACAAAAGCACATGACGTGAAAGCAGCACTTGTCTTTCTGGGAACCAGGAAGAATTTGTGATACCATTTATGAAAAGAAATAATACTTTCATGAACTCCAGCAATAAACATTCATTGAAGGACTTCTAAAACTTCTGTATTTTTTACTTATATAGTTCATAATTAAGCTAAAAGCGTGAATATATAAGAGATTTAACAGCAGAGGGTAGAATATATACAGTATTTATCCATAACCAGTGTATAACTAGGTACAGATGTTATTGGCTCCATCCTTTTAATATTGAACCATTTTTTAATGCAGATTTGTTTTGTTACATAATGGACCATATTAAAAGACCACATTCATTCATTCATTCATTCATTCATCTTCTACCGCTTATCCGAACTATCTCGGGTCACGGGGAGCCTGAGGTATCTCAGGCGTCATCGGGCATCAAGGCAGGATACACCCTGGACGGAGTGCCAACCCATCGCAGGGCACACACACACACACTCTCATTCACTCACGCAATCACACACTACGGACAATTTTCCAGAGATGCCAATCTTCCTACCATGCATGTCTTTGGACCGGGGGAGGAAACCGGAGTACCCGGAGGAAACCCCCGAGGCACGGGGAGAACATGCAAACTCCACACACACAAGGTGGAGGCGGGAATCGAACCCCCAACCCTGGAGGTGTGAGGCGAACATGCTAACCACTAAGCCACCGTGTCCCCCCTAAAAGACCACAGTTATGATTTAAAAATAAAAATAAGTGAATGGGAATTCAAGTGAATTTACGTAGTTCTAAACACAAATAGGAGTTATGATACTCAATTTAAAGTATTTATCATTTTATACATAAACACTGTGTGACTCAGCTGGGCATTGCTCCGGGGTTGGATAAATCAGTTGGATAAAATGACATAAAAACATCAGGAGAAAAAAATCATGCATGTTATTCATGCATCTCAACCTAAAGCATTTACTGACATTACTGACTGTAATGGTTATAGTTTTATACTTATTATATAACAACAGATTTAAGATTTTCATTAAGGAAGAAGGAAATGTCCCTTCAAAAACTCCCAACATGAGTAAGATTTGATTTGATCGGTTAGTGTACATGGTAATTATGTAATAAAATAATATGTTAAAGACACTATGAACAAAGATTAGCTTCAGCTATTGGATTGAAAAGGAAAGGAAAGGAAAGGAAAGAAATCTTGTAAATGAAGACTGTCATTTTGCATCAGAAGTTTCTCCTTTGAAGCCCCAGTTCACACAATATAAATACAGTGTGAACCCCAGCATATGGAGGGCAGCTCCGGAATCGCCGTTTCTCCCTTCATTTCCACAAGACTTGACAATGGCGAAGGGCTTGTAAACTCCTCAGGCGGATTAAGAGGCAACGTTTACTTGCAAAAATGAAGCCTAATAAAAATGTTTAAAGCAAGGCTTTAGGTTTCAGTGCTGACAGACTCATTATACCTACTTAATAGGTAACAATATATCCGAAGAACGCCTTACTGAATATTTCATTCGGTTTCCACACTATATAAACACCAAGTCTGCAAACAGCACACTTACTAACCAACTGATTGTGCATTAGAGTATATACGTTCACCTCAGCATGATATGGTTATCCATAGTATCTAAGTCTGTGTGTGTGTGAGTGTTTATGTTGAGAGACTCTCCTCGAGGGTGGTCCACAATCACTGGCCGAAAGCAAATAAACCACGAGATTAGTGAATATTGATACTCCGCAGGCTTGGAGATAGCATCGCTGCTTCCCATTTCCGGAATAACAAGATAAAAGGTATGTTTGCTTACCATGATGTAAGAGTCACAGCCACGCAGGTTGCATTATTTGAATACGTCAAAATGTCAGCATACTACAGCGTTCCCATTCATCTTTCAAACTGCCTTATATCATCAGTGGCACATTTGTCCTGACATGTGTTGATATTTATCTCAAAGAGTGCTGACAGCTTTGTCTTAGTGACGTGTGTGCATCAGAGATCTGCTGGTATTTACACATACTTACAAAAGAATAATTCCTTCCTAAATTATTTTTAGATATTACATTGTCATACTTACAGGTTTTACATTTAGATGTATTCATATTTTTCTAGCATGGAGTGACAACAGGCCAAGGCTCATTTGGTACTGTAGCAAGCTGCAAATGAGAGCACTGGGCTTTCTGTAAGGTTTGATTTATTCATCCACAGTAAATTTTATTCTGCTCAGGGTTTTTGTGGATCCAGAGCCTACTGTATCCCAGGAACATGAGCCATAAGGCAATGATGATGCACGATTAGTAGTAGACACCTGTCAATCCAAGTTCACCATGCGGGGAAGTCGTGGCCTAATTTTTAGAGAGTTGGACTCCTAACCCTAAGGTTGTGGGTTTGAGTCTCGGGCCAGTAATACCACGACTGAGGTGCCAATGAGCAAGGCACCGAACCCCCCCAACTGCTCCCCGGGCAGCGCAGCATAAATGGCTGCCCACTGCTCCGGGTGTGTGTGCACTTTGGATGGCTTAAATGCATTCTGAGTATGGGTCACCATACTTAGCTGTATGTCACGTCACTTCCACCCAATGGCATGTTTTTGGGAAGTGTGACGAAGCTCAGGAAAGGAAAGCCATGCAGACTACAGGAACCTTGGCTCTGAGGAAACCTTAGGTCAGGTTTGAACTAGAGCCTATCGGTGACTCTGCACCACTGTATTGCAATCACTACATCATGATTTTATTAATTATATACTTTCTGTGCATTTCATGTACGTTTGCTAGCAGTGTACTAACCGAATGCATCATACACATATACAGACTACATTTACAAATTTAATGGGTTTTCATTTTGTTCCTCTGAAAGGTTCTACCTTGCAGCAGATGTCCTTTTTATGTAAGGGCCCATGATCAAGCCCTTTAAGAAACCAGAACCTTTTACCATGAAATCAGGAAATCCTGAGGTGCATTGTAGCTCCTTAATGCGCCACATGATCATTAAATAATTTAGATCACCCACACACTTGACTATTAAAAATGGTGTGATGAAGTGGTAGCTCAGTGGATACAGCATTAGGTGGTGGTGAATTCAAATCCTAAAACCAGGACAAAAAGCTGCTTCTTTTGGGCCTTTAACTCTCAAATGCTGAGTTTTCTAAATGAAGGAAAGTGTACGTTGGAAGTCAGGGCCTTAAGGATCTAAAACTTCAACACAATTGTCTGAGAAGCCTAATTACTCTTAAACAGGCCTTTGCAGTCTGTAAGGATAAACTTACCAGATTTTAGTTGCTCAAATACGATTACTACTGAATATTAACGTACATCAGAATTAATTAATGTAAGCTTAGATAACATGCTTAAACCTGCAAGTGAAACACTGCCTGTGCCATTGAAACAGAAGATGTCAAAAACAATCCATTAGATGATGCATAAAAAGACAAGACTTCCCTCCAGCAATGATTATGTAAGATTCTGTGACCAAGACTTGGCTGGTCTAGCACGCAATCACCTAATCTTTCTTCTGGAGCTTTACCAACATGCCAAATTTTAGGCCTAACATACACCTGATCTAGTTAATCAAGGCCATTAAGACTGTCAAAAGTGATAGAAGTTGAGATTGCAACTCAACTCCACAGGGTAGAACATCCCCAGAAGCAAGCAGGGTTGGACAAGTGGGAAGATGCGCCAAGAAATCCTACCCTGCTCCAAGGAGAAACCTCACATATAACTAGCATCTATCCACAACGAGCCCTTGTATCAAGCATCCAGGTAGGTGGCATTGTGCCGGAACACTGGCACCATGTGATGTCACTCAAAAGGTGAGCAACTACACCCTTGAGGACCAAATCAGGAGGGGAAAAGGGTAACTGTCAGTTCCTTCAACCCTCGGGCACAAGAGAATCTGGCGTCTTGGGTCCCAGGCTTGTCACAAACCAGATGACTCTTTGATCTAAGCAGGCCTAGCTGCTGCATTTGATGTATGATACCCTTATATCCGCATGATCCCTTTATATCAGGCCCCTGTCTCGGTCTCATCTCTGTCTGATATGCAACACCTACAAAAGTGGCAGATTAAAGACAAGGGCTGTATTTGTTGGGGATTTTGACAATTTGGGAGGTCGGTCTCGAGTGTCGCTCGAAGAGGCTTGTAATATCAGGGCTAGCCAATGTTTCTCAAGTCAAGATTGTAATAGCTGTATCTGGCCAAGAAGAGGACGAAAAACACTGTATGGTATAGTTGAGTAACCACTGAACCAGGGTATCACCGTATCCCAGTTTACACTGTACCTCTTTAGAATACCCGAGTCGCCAAGGCGGTATGGGCTTCATTTACAACTGAGAAAGGATGACAGGTCACTCTGTCTTTTTTCAAAGCCTTGCCTCTGCTCTGCGTACAATCTGATGGACACTGCTGTATTGTCTTTTTACAGACAAGAGTAGCATTCTAATGGAAGGCTTTGAATAAAAGTGAAACCAGATGGGGGAATAGAAGTTAAAAGCAGATCAAGCAGGTCATGCACTTTCAAACTCAACGCATCACAGAGGCAGATGAGGTCATTCAACATACCACACAGGGTTTATGGTCCATGTCGTGGCTGTGCAATGGAGACATGCTGACAATTCTTATTTAACATGGATAACACCTACATGATGAGACGTTTCTAAAATAGGGGCATCTCACTTCTTGTGTACAAAATTGGCCTTTTTGCCCCATAACAGCATACAGACTTCAAGTGAATCGGTGTAATCCCTTTTATGCAGAGACGAGCATAAGAAGCAAAAATCTAAACTTTGGATAAAGACGTGGTTGCAGGAAAGGGAAATATCCTCAATTCTTCTAAGCCATTTCCATTCCTATTGTTCCTGAGGTTTAAGGTCACTTACAAAATCCGATCACGAAACGCTTTACCTGGGAACCTGCTTCCAAATAGTGATCATTTGTCAGCAATCCTATACTCAGCTAGAATAGAGATGACAGATACAGTTACAGATGAGCATGAGACATCCGTCTAAGCTGGCATAGGCATGCTAACAGGAATATTTGTGGTGGCTCAGTGGTTAAGCTAGGAGTTAAACACACAGAACCATCATCTGCTTGATCCAACTGTAAGTTGCTCCATAATTGAGTCAGGACACTATCGGCTTTCGGAGTGTTAAGTGCGTTTTTCCCTTCTATTGGGATACAAAGAATTTTACAATTTGAAGATCAAATTTTAGATGATTATGAACATATGATATGGGTTTGATATCACCGTATACTTTAAAGATAGAAACATTTGGATGAAAAAAAACTTTATTTATTATTATTATTATTATTATTATTATTATTATTATTATTTAATTATGTAATTTGTCATGTGAATAGATCACCACTTGCTGGGAAGGGAAAACCAAACACTTATAAAACTACAAATTCTTCAAACCCTATGTGGCTACTTTCGTATTTTAATTGATGGAATTTAGACTTACATTTTATCTCATTTTTTATTATTATTATTTTTTTTTTTTACAACTGAGCAATTGTGGGTTAAGGGTCATACTCAGGGGCCCAGCAGTGGAAGACAAGGGATGCGGTAGCTCAGTGGTTAAGGTGTTTGACTACTGATCAGAAGGTCATTGGTTCGAATCCCAGGTCCACCAAGTTGCCACTGCAGGGTCCCCGAGCAAGGCCCCTAACCCTCAATTGCTCAGGTGTATAAACTGTAATAAATATGTAAGTCACTCTGGATAAGAGTGTCTGCTAAATGCTGTAAATGTAAATGGATTTGAACTCACAGCCTTCCTATCAGTTCTTCTGCTAAAAAGAGAATTTGAATAAGAAGCACTGAACTGATCAGGCACCTAAAACTTCCTCTAACATCTCAGTGAACAATAAAAAGTCATTCCAAAAAACCCTGGTGCTTTGATTAGGACCTTTCTGGAGTAATAAATTAAACCAAACAAAAATAACCTATTACTAGGGTAACAGCTCCAGGGCCATTACAGCACGAGAAAGATACGGCTGGTTTGTTATCTTCAAACCAGCTGTTTGCACAAGCATTAAATCAGTTGTTATCTTGTTTTTTTTAAACATCTGACAATCAAGATCAGAACAGGAAACATCAACACTAAGCCCGCATCACCTAATGGTTTTTGTTTTGCATTTTCAGAGCAGTGAGGAGAACCGAAGGAAAAGATTGAGCCTGACAAAAGAGGAGAGGAAAAGAACAAAACAGATCATACGAATACATCTAAACGTTTCTCGGGGTCAACAAAGCTGCGATTATTACCCAGGCAAATGCAAGACTTCTAAACATACATCACATCAGAAAAGATCAAGCATGACAAGCTCTAGGTGGATTTTCTTTATAGTGAATGGCTTTAGCGTAAGCTTGTCCCGCTTCATTTCAAGACTCCCCATAAACGCGGTCACATACCATTTACTGCTTTATTTAAATGCCTAGAGATACAGAAGATCTGATCGAAGACAGACACCAGAACCGATGTTTTTTCATCCAAGATCCAAGGTATTGTTCCATAAAGAAAAGATGAAAAACAAATCCTAGGTTTAGTACTAGATAATACGAGCTTCTAAGCATTTCTTTATTTTCCTGCTGTGTTTGTGATCCCAGGGCAAATGTTCGACTGTAATTTAAGGCTGAAAGAGATCTGATTGAGGGGAGAGAAGAGAAAAAAGAAAGGATGCTGTTGGGTTTGTCCTTGACATTGCAGAGCGGTATTCAAAAGAAAGGCGAGTCAGGAAAGGGCAGGGAACGATCTCAATGTCTTTCACTTTCACAAGGGTCTCGACTACATCTGGGAACCATCTGCTTTCAAATGTGTGTGTGCGTATGTGTGTGTTTGTGTAGATGTGCAGCAATGTCCAATATAAAGTGCCAGAGCTGTGATTCGACAGATGTTGAACACTAGATCGAAAAGAAAAAAGAAAAAAAGTGTCACATGGTGCAGCGGTTTTTCCACAGTGGTGCACACGTTAGCTGTCACTCAAACCGAAGAGCAGCACGTTTCCAATAATAAATCACTGTTTGAATCAGAAAGAGGAAAAAAAAAAAAAACAAATAAAAAAGTTACTTGATGATCACGACATCCTTTTTGGATCAAGACCTTTTGGTCTTGTCAGGAATAAAGTTAAGTCTGCTCAGAAAATAATTTCTTCACAGGTCAGTTTTCAAAATGGTTTATTGGAGATGATATAGTAATAAAAGACAATGGTGAAAAGGTAAAAAAAAAAAAAAGGTTAAAGCAACAGATTAGAAACTAATGAGTGGTCCACATACATACTGGACTGAGAAAAAAAAAAAACCTACAGAAACTATCAATCCCAGTCGATTAACATGTGTGTTATAATTAACATGTGTGTTATAATTAACATGTGTGTTATAATATGCTACAGACAATCATATCAAATACATGAATTAATAATTATGAATTAAATCAATATTAGTAAAAGTGTTTTAATCACATATTCATCTTTACATCATTAAAGACATTATTCCACAGCTGACCCTCTTGACTATCCATCTTAGGTTTGGACACCAGAGATCTTTCCACTATCTGAATCTGAGATGCACTGTATGGGTTGTGGACTCCTAGTCTCAGCCTCGAACACCATGCCTGCAAACGGTCATCTCCTGGTGGGATTGTACATGATTGATTGATTTATTTTTAAATGGTCCACCTGGAAACAAAGCTGTTGTTCTGCTCTACTTCCCTCATGGAAAAAGGAAGCTGCTGTGTTTAAAACTGACAGTAAGCACTTATGAGGATCATGATATAGACTCGTCAATTTACGCAACTTATTTAAATGAACCATCTGTGTTTGCAGGCCGGTCTGTTTTTAAAGGGACTTGTCATGTTGCTTTACATGACGGTCAGATGCCCTCCTAAGTGGTCCTTGGCCAATGAAGTCCAGAACTTCAGCCATCGGTCTTAGCGTCTGTGGTAGCTCAATGGTTAAGGTGTTGGATCACTGATCGGAAGGTTATGAGCTCAAATTCAAGGTCCACAAAGCTGCCACTATTGGTCCTCTGTGCAAGGCTCTTAACCACCAACTGCTCAAATGTGTAAACGAGATAAAACGCATGTTGCTCTGGATAAGAGCGTCTGATGTTCTTCCACAAAATCACACCAGTGTGTCCAAATGTGCTCACTAATGCTCTTGACTTGAGCTCAGATCTCCACAGCAACGTTACAAAATCTAGTGGAAAGCCTTCCTGGAATAGTGGAGGATATTACAACAGCACTGAGAGGTTCGACAAGGACAAATAGGTGTCCACAAACTTTTGGCTATATAGTGCACATCACTAAAGAACATACGGTTACGGGTGCAGACGACCAAACCACATCTGTACACATCTGCACTGATGAAGTCATTATGACATGTAACATAGTTCAGCAAACCGTTTTGACCTACTCTGTTTCACGACCTCAGATTAGGGATGCATCGTTACTGGTATCACGTATCCGCATCATGCTGTTCTCGTTTACTTGTTCCGTAAAACGCTTGTATACGAACATCCGATACTACGTTACGTAATCCTGGTGTATGTCGTCACGCTAATGAACAGATGACAAGAAGTATTTCGCGATGAATTACGGCAATCAAAGCGAAGCAGACTGCGATCTGTGCTCCGTGGGAAAGAACTCTAGCAGCTTACATCTATAAGTATTTTGATCAATCTTGTGATGTTTAAACAGTATCTTGAATACAGAGTGCCACACAGAGGCGTCCGCGAGTGTGAACAGTGAACACTGTTGCTAGCGTGTAGAAAAACAGAAAAAGTTTGCATGAGAAAGCACATCATTTCTGTGAACACTGAGCAGTGAGACTTGCTTGGAGTCGATGCATCCCTACCTCCGATAAAACGTACTGTGTTAAGGCAAAATAGCTGATTAATTAAAGACGTACCGTATTATTGTTTAGGTTTTGGTGAAAACCTTTTTATAAACAAACAAACAAAAAAAACGAGACAAACTGAAATTAGGAGACGTTATGAAACGTTATCGTGCGTTTGGCAACGGTAATATCGGTGTAATTATGAAAATGAGGATGATTCATTTTGTTTTTATCACAACACTTTAAATAACACATCAATGATCAAATTTTAACCGTATAAGTGGATTTTTTTTCCTCTCTTTGACAAAGCTCTTCATGTGAAGCCGTTTAATACGCCTTTAAAATTTCCTTGGAGTCAATAAGTTAAGTTTCTATTAAAAAAAAAAAAAAAAAAAAAAATACAAACAAAAAAAATCCATCTAAAAACAATTTTAAAGAAAAAGAGAGAGAGAGAGAGAGAGAGAGAGAAACTTAAAGAACCAGAGTTTGCAACAAGCATTAAGAGAACATTGGAGGCAATGATTCTGTACACAAATCCTGACAGGTCTGAATGGTGCCATGTTGGACCGTGGTCTCCTCCCCCCTCCTCCCTGCAGCATCATTTCCTCTCTTTAGACTGTAACAGAACCACCGTCAGCCATCGTCTCTCCACCCGGCTGCTGACTTATGCCTTCTCCAGGGATTTATAATACTCCTTGAGCACAGTCCAGGCTTTCGGGGCCATGAAGCCGTCCGGCGGGTTCTCGCCCTCACGTGCCAACTTCCTCATGCGCGTGCCTGAGATGAATTCATAGTCCTGGTGGCTGTGAGAAACAAGAGCACAAGAGGAGGTTAGAACAAAACAGCATGATGATAAAGACTGATGATAAAGACGAGCAGGAAAAACAAACACCTTAATAAAACAGATTGACAGAATAACCGTCCCAGTCCCTGGTTAAAACTTTTTAATTGCGTCGTCATTTAATTGTCCTCGGTAATATTTTTTTACATTAAAGGTTCCTGTAACAAACATTATATAAGAATGAGTAGAACATTGAGTAGAGCATGTTGTTATAGTAAAATAATCAATAAGGCAGTGGAACGATGCTGCACAACTATGAGTTACTATTACCATCACAAAGCGGATGAGTTTCCTAAACAACCTCGAGATTCGTTCCTTTTTACGTGTATTTACGTTTTCAAATAGCGTTTCGTTCCAATTATAGTTATTATCGTTATTGAGCTTAATCGATAAAAAGAATCAAGAAGCCAATTACAAAACGTTCTTAAACGGTGATAACGTACTGAACCATTCAGGTGTAAACCTCTCATACGAAAGCAAACCAAAAATAAAACTGGCTTCAGCTATAGCACAAGTATTTCACTGTATATATTAACAGATGTATACAGAAAGCGGTCTTTATGCACGTGACAAACTTAAAACCTTTCCAGCCGACAACTGCAGAAACGTTCATTACCGTTGTGTGCAGTGGATCATTTGGTTACGGATTACGTGGCTTATTTGGTTTATGATGCAACAACACAATATGACAACACAAGCAATAGTTCATGGTTTTGCTAATAATTCACACATTAAAGGTGGGGTGCACGATGTTTGAAAGCCAATGTTGACATTTGAAATCACCAAAACAAACACGCCCCTAACCCAAACGGGTGTCACCCCTGTTTTGATAGCTCCACCCACACACATACATACGCAACCCAGGCACCTATTATGGTGGAACCTGTTGGGGCAGCTGGCTGAGGGGATATTTTTATCAATAAATGAACACAATGAGTAATACTATGGTAATACAAATGTGTTTTTGTAGTACTGTGTGTACTGTAGCTCCGTTTCACGCAGAAGACCTTCAGTTCTCTCCAGCGCTGGAAAGCTGATCCTATATTAACACGTCCTACTTCTTGCCTTATCGTAAGCCTTTCTTCGCTTTCTTTCTTTGTTTTCATCCGCCATGTCAATGTTAAAACCGCTTTCTGCTAATGTCACACATGCGCACTGAACACTCTCTCCGCCCATATTGACCAGACACGCCCCTTTCTGCTCACTGGCTACACGTTTGTTTTGTTTGTAGCCAGGACTCAATTTTCTGAAGCATTTTTCAAACATCGTGCACCCCACCTTTAAATGGAAATCTACTGTCCAATCTACTGATACACTGACTTTTGTACTGTAGAATATTTCCAACATCAGTGAGTGAGTAACTAATCAACTATGCAGGATGCAATAAAACGGCATTCGGTAGACGCATTTATCCAGCTAGAAGTTGCATGGGCTGGGATTTAAACGCATGACCTTTTGATTTGTTATCCAACATCTCAACCACTTCCATAAGTTTACCGTCTTTATATTCGTCCCCATGTTACTGATTACTTCACAGTAATCACACTTTTCAAGATTCAGTTGCACAAATATGTGAAACATCACGTCACAGAGTCGCAGTTTGTGTCCTGTACAACATCTGTTCTGGGGCAAACTGACACGGCTTCGTGGATTAAAAACGGCCACGGAAACGACGACGCTGATCCGATCCTGACTTTCAGACTGGTATCAGAAATCCTTTATACAACAAACTTTATAATCATTTACAACTTTTATGGAACTCCATGTCCTCCTGGAACCGAATCATTCCAGATTTAACACTAAGCAACAAAGAGTAGAGGGAGATCTCTAAACACTATTTAAATACACTTTCTCTGTTTAAACAAATGCTACAAAGAAATAAACAGGGGTTCGGATATCTGGTAAATAAAACCCCAGTGTAAACAGAATCTCCTGTGGCATGTGCGCTGAACCGAGGACGTGAACAAGATGCTTGTGACAGATTAGAGATTCTTATATTTACAGAAAGATGTTAGGAACACAAACAGACCGTGCCGTGCGCTCCTTCTGCACTGGAGTTACGTGGATTTTTTTCCCCTCACCGTAATCACATTTGTAAAATGTGGTTTGGGGGTTTTTTTTTTTGCTGCGGCTCTGCTCGGATGTCGCTTGTCCGGGCGTGTGAAGCGTTACATATGGCTTCGTAGTCGGTAACTGAAACACGTCAAACATTCGGAGCCACCAAGGAGAGGAAACAAAACAAAACACAACACAAACCTGGGATTTGAACCAGTCTTGTGTAAACGGTCACAGATTTATTTCGTTTGTTTTTTTTTTTTTGTTTTTTTACTGCTCCAAAACATCCAAAACACGACCATCTATTTTATTCCGTTCCATGTTTATGGGAGTTCACATTAACTGTCGCTGAGAAAGCATTATGTTTTATGAAAAGGCTGACCTGCAGGTCACGTTGGATATCCTACAAGGGGAAAAAACCTCTTTAAGCTGATAGAGTGACACAGCTTTCAGTCATCTGGATGAGGGAAGAGCTACGAGCTATACTTCATTAAGAGTCACTGTACCAGGAACGAGAAGTCTGCAACGATGCTGCTGAAAACAATACTGTGTGTGTGTGTGTGTGTGTGTGTGTGTGTGTGTGTGTGTGTGTGTGTGTGTGTGTCTGTCTCACACTGATTTATGAACACAGGAGCGCTTTTCACTCTGTACTTAACCCAGGTTACCGTCTTCTAAACCCAGATTTAGAGAAAAGTTTCACGTGTAATTTAGACCAAAATTAGCAGAGATTTGTACACTTTGTAACTAAACTGTGTACAGCTTCACAGCAGAGTGAACACCTTTACACAACGTTACACAAGCTTACAACTAGATGCTTAGCAACAGAAACTGAACAGGGTTTAGACAGAGATATAATGAGATCAGATAGACGTGAGATAAATACAGATAAATGGAGAGAGAGAAACAGACAGGAGAGAGACAGACAGACAGACATGGAAGACAGTGAGAGAGAGGGGGGGGGGCATGAGAGACAGTGAGAGAGAGAGAGAGAGAGAGAGAGAGAGACAGATAGAGACATGAGAGATAGATAAATGGAGAGACAGAGAGAGAGAGAACATGAGAGACAGTGAGAGAGAAAGAGAGAGAGAGAGAGAGAGAGAGAGAGAGAGAGAGAGAGAGAGAGGCATGAGAGACAGTAAGAGAGAGAGAGAGAGACAGACAGAGAGACAGACATGGGAGACAGTGTGTGTGCGTGTGTGTGAGTGAGAGAGAGAGAGAGAGAGAGAGGCATGAGAGACAGTGAGAGAGAGAGAGAGAGAGAGAGAGAGAGAGAGAGAGAGAGAGAGAGAGATAGAGACATGAGAGATAGATAAATGGAGAGACAGAGAGAGAGAGACATGAGAGACAGTAAGAGAGAGAGAGAGAGACAGACAGAGAGACAGACATGGGAGACAGTGTGTGTGTGTGTGAGAGAGAGAGAGAGAGAGAGAGAGACAGAGAGAGAGAGAGAGGCATGAGAGACAGTAAGAGAGAGAGAGAGAGGCATGAGAGACAGAGAGAGAGAGAGAGAGAGGCATGAGAGACAGTAAGAGAGAGAGAGAGAGAGAGAGACAGACAGAGACAGGCATGAGAGACAGTAAGAGAGAGAGAGAGAGACAGGCATGAGATAGATAGACACAGAGACATGAGATAGACAGAGAGGCACGCAGACACTTTATTCATTCTAGAGGAAATTCAAGAAAATAAGAGTTTGCCTCATTTGACAGATGCTCAGTGTCTCCAGCCGACAAAACACAGAACATAATTCGAGACACCTTCTCGTGGCTGCACGGATATCGAACTTCAACTAATTTTTCAAACCTAAAAAGCCAAAAAGAGTGTAAAGCTGTGAAAGAGAACACCTGCTGGGTTGCAGAGCTTTACTTCCTTTCCCTCGTTTGGGTGAAAGCACGAGACAAGCCGCAATTTAAATATGTCACGTGCTGCATTTATCCAGTCAGGGGTGTAAAAACCATAAAGACGCAAATAAGAAGGTTAAAGCAGGCTTTAGGAATAAAGAGTGTGTGAAACGTCATTACTGTGAGCCAGGATTTATTGGTAACCCTGAGTAAAAGTATGAAGAGTGTGAAACGTCAGATAACACACACCAGGATTCTGTGAACTCAGAGTTTACACACCCAGAGGAGCTGGTCTAAGCGTACAAAGCCGTAGACGGACTTGCATAAACAAGTTAAATTAAACCTGAATCTAATCAGTAACGTAGATGATATGGGGAGGTGGAGTAACAGGCACAAACTCGGACCCCGGCTAGAAAGTTAAAATACAGTAAAATGAGAACCAGCTTGGCTTGAACACGTCTTTCAGGGAGATCGCAGGCAATTAAGCGTAGCGTCCGCGCTGGTCTCTGATTTGGGCCGGCGCAGCGTCGCCGTGTTCAGGAACAGACAGAGCGCCATAAATTTGCAAAGGCGCCAAGTGAGGCCCTTTGAAATTCAGATGCTGCTCTCTTGGCTCCCCTCCCCAATCACTCGCTCGCTCCAGGACGGAAGACAGAGCAACAGAGGAGCAGGGAGGAAGGGAGGGAGGGAGGAAGGGAGGGAGGGAGGAAGGGAGGGAGGGAGGGAATGTCAGACAGAGTCCAGTGTGTGATCGATCTAGTGTTGGTGTGAAACTCGTCCGTCACAATCTGTGCACACTTTAGGAGATTGTGTTGCTCGGAGATGCCAATCAACCTACCATGTATGTCTTTGGACCGGGGGAGGAAACCGGAGTACCCGGAGGAAACCCCCGAGGCACGGGGAGAACATGCAAACTCCACACACACAAGGTGGAGGTGGGAATCGAACCCCCAACCCTGGAGGTGTGAGACGAACGTGCTAACCACTAAGCCACTGTGCCCCCCCTTAAATAAATAAATTTCCTTTTTAATTTTTGCCTGAGGATAATGAGGTCTTTGGATAATGAGGTTCCCTCTTGCATCACAAGGCTTATGATTTCACAGGTGAAAGGACTTCTTGAAGCTGCAGCAATGCGAATGTAACTTTGAACAGGAAAACAGTGCATCTTTAAAGTCCTGCCTTCTTTCTGCTGCAGTCTATCAGGTTTTATAATAAATGATGTTTTGATCTCTAATTTTATTCACAGAAATCAAACTGTATTTATTCCAACTACTGGTTTACACAACAGAAAAAAAATCACGTTTTTAAAAGTGTCTCCTGTGAAGCTATAGCGACGAGTGAAATGATAAAATGGTACTTTACATTTCTGATATATCCCTTTGTGAAATGTCTTGACCTCTTTGAAACTAAAATGGTTTCACGGGGCTGATATTTTTTGTTAACTGTTTAAAGTATAAAACATTTTTCACGGGCTGCTAGGGGCTGAGTTACAATCAGAAAGTTCAAAACACTGAAAAGCTGTCAATCATTTTAGGTTCATATGATGATTGGATAAACTGAGGCAGTGGTGGTAGTGTTGGTGTTGGAGGTGGTGCGCTGCTCTTTGGCATATTTATTTATTTTTATTTACTATTTTACAGGCAACATGGAGGCACTAAACTGTAAATATTGGCACCTCTGGACTTTGCAACAGTACAGATCGCGTGAAGACAATTTTGTCGTTTTAAAAATTCCGCCATTCCAAACAAATATCTGTTTTTGCTTTTTTTGTTTGTTTTTTTTAAGTTGTTTAATGCATTTACATTTACAGAATTCAGCAGACACCCTTATCCAGAGCGACTTACATTTTATCACATTTGTTTTTTTTTATACAACTGAGCAATTGAGGGTTAAGGGCCTTGCTCAGGGACCCAGAAGTGGCAGCTTGGTGGACGTAGGAATCGAACTCACAACCTTCCGATTGGTAGCCCAGCACCTTAACCACTAGGCTACCACATCCCTAATCCCTAACGCATTTAAAACACAGAGGAATATTTGATATGCGTATTTATTCTAGCCCTGGATGGACATCAACGTGAAGGATTGTCAGAACATGTAGATTTGAGCGAGGTGACCTGGCATTCCCAAGAAGCGCATGTCGAGCATCAAAGACGGCGCAGTTCAGCAGATTGCGACTGTTGTGTTTCCAGAACGTTCAGACGATTAGAGCTGCGCCTAATTTCTAACAGTTGTGCCAATATGAATTCAAACTAATTATGATCAGAAACATCTTTCGGCACACTTTGAGCGGTAAATAACGCTCCGTCGCCGTGCTCGTGCCGTCATTCTCTCACATCCGCCACGGTACGGTTCAGTCAGCGTGGTTTCTGGCACAAAAAGGCGGTTCGCTTAACAGCGAAGAACGCTATTAATTACACAGCACAATTTCTGTTAGTCATCGTCCGCAGAACCCGTCCAGAGCACCGTAATTAGTGGCAGCTCTGATTCTTAGAGGACTTCAAAGTACCGGAGAAAAGTTTCCTGTTATTCTTGGAGCTACAATTGGGCGTAAATAAATGAAGACGCCAAACGCACATGGAAGTTACGGCGGGATTTAAAAGTGAGATCCGGTTTCGAACACCAAAGGAAAGCACACGGATCTCCTTCTACGGTTGGTCGAAGATCAGAGTTTTACAAACCTCTTATGAGATCCCTGACTGAGTAAATGCATAAAGTAGACCCATGTGAATTACATCCATGTGCCACGATGAAGAGACTTAAAGGAGCAGGTTGTCATATTAAAGCTTTCTTTAGTTATAAAATCACCAACAAACCTCCCTCTCTCAACAAGATAAGAGATATAGCCTTAACATGTTGGTTGATGTTGACCTGTTTCAGCTTTGGGTGGAGCTCATATCACATATCATATCCTGCCAGTTAGCACTTCTAAAGCCCTATTCGGACGGGATTAGTTTTACGTGGGGGTAAAGTAATTATTACCAGAGCTTCTCTGTGATATTAGTCCCGTCCGAATGTGCCATCTCGGTAATCATTACGGACAATGTCAGTAAAGATTACGGCGACTTTTACCTTCTGTAAAAAGGTCCGGAAAAATTACCTCAGGTAATACTAATCCCGTCCGAATAGACCCGCTGTAAATATGTACGGTAAAATTCCGTCATTTCCTTTTTAAAAGTAGTTTTTGGCGCGTTTTGCAAGCATGGAGGCGCCATGTTGTCTGTTTGCGCACGTGATAACAGGAAGCAACGTCATACGCACATGACGACAAGGAGGTTACTGCGGTGCATAAAGCGAGTTACCCCTCCCACTTCTGCTAGTTTTACTGAGATGTCTTGTCCCGTGCGAATTGGCCAATTTATATTACAGACGTCCTGAGGTAAAATTGCATTACTCCACGTCCCCACGTAAAACTAATCCCGTCCGAATAGGGCTTTAGTCATACAAGACCCAACAACCAGGGAAGGTCAATCCTCCGAGTCGGATAAAACCAACCACTGCAACTTTATAAACCTTCTTCATGCAGAAGACACTCAGAGGAAAGAGCTATCTGCCCTCTTCCACATACACAAGCTTACAAATGCTCAAAATTTGTAATCTGTAACAAAGTTTTCTGAAAATAAAATTATGAAACGCTGAGCGATCTTACTTTTTGGAGTCATAAAAGTCCATGGCCTTCTTGGCTTTGTTGTAGGCTGCCACTCTGAAGGGAACGATTTCCAGAGAGATGAGCCCGGGTGCCATCGTAAGGACCTTGGCGCCGTGAGTAGGGTCGTACAAGTCCTTGCCCGTGGCAGGGTGTGGCATTCCGGCTGGATCTCGGCCGACTATGTAGAAGTTGGCCCCGGCTACCATTCGGGCTCTGCAGTGCCACTGCACCTGAGGAGAAAAAGGTCCAGAGAAGCCATCAACAACCAGTGGATCATTTAGAAAAAGGAAACGGATTACGCAGAGGTGGCAATGTTACAAACAAGAACACAGAGAGCAAAAACAAAGAAATAAAACATTATTTTACGACAGTGGTTGAGGAGACCGCTAATACTTTTAAGGTGGTTAAATACCAGTAAGGAAACAGGGGGAAATTATCCTTCACATTCTTTCTTTTTTTAGCAAGCAGAGAGCTCAGAGTTCCAGCCACTCGGTTTGTGTTGGCTCAGCAGCCTGAGGTTTGCGAAGTGACAGAAGAATTTGCTGTGAAGCAAAAATAACCACTAATAGAAGGGAATTTGTGTCTTTCGTATCTCAAGGGCTTTTATGCTCAGTGAATTTGTGGGGGAAAAAAAAAAAAATTCAGGTGTCAGTCATTTCACCATAGCAAGACAGAAATGCTACAGCTATATTGTAAGCTTTTGGAACGCGTCACTGATTTTAAGTTTGCTGGAGAAAAAAGCAGCAGAAGCAGACCACAAGTAGCATTGAGAAAGACCAGTGGAGGCAAGAAGCACAGCCAGAAGTACAAACAGGAATCTTGTGAGGCAGCGTGTCCAGGCACCTGCCAGACCAAACCCAGAAAATGGTCAGGACTGCTGTGTATCAGACGAGATACGTTGTGGTGTGAGCTCGAAGGATCCCTCGTGCGTGTGACTCCTAACTCGTGCTGAGTTTCCTGTGTTTTGGAGCTCCAGATCCCGGTCTGCTCTTAATAAAGCCTTAATGTCCCCAGCCAGATGATTAAAGGACAGCGCACTTAAAAACAGAGAGACTTCGTTCCATCACAGACAGTTTGTGGAATGGGGGAAGAGTCTTGTGCTCTCTCTCGGTCTCTGACTGAAAAGTGTGTGTGTGTGTGTGTGTGTGTGTGTGTGTGTGAGATCGATCAAAAGAGCCAGGGTCTGCTCAGAGACTATGCACATCAGGATGCTGCTGATGAGGAGGAGGCTGATGATGACGACGATGATGATGAAAAAAGATGAGACATGGGTAAGAATGTACTTTTGCACTTAAAGGAACACTTCACTGATAACGTTTTAGTGATTCAGGTAAACAGCGCTAGCAGCCAGTAAACATCACCTCTCCTTGTTACTTTTCTCACCTCAGTGGGTCCGGCGTACATCATCGGCGAAGGGAAGATGGCCACCACTGTGGAGGCAGGGTCAAGGAGGCCCTCCTCGAGCACGGCAGCGTGCTGCCTCATGCGCCACGGCAGCGGCACGTCGTCGTCTTTGGTCCAGCCGCCCAGCGGATGCAGCAGCAGTACGGGTCGGCGATAACCGCGGTCCATCAGGCGTCTGCGTGTGTCCTGCATGAGCAGGGCGTGACCGTTATGGACCGGGTTCCTCAGCTGGAACGCAAATACCGCATCTGGTGCGGAAAGAGAGGAGGCGCAAAACGCGGTTATGATCGTGTGCATCATGTTGGAGTTAAAAGGTGCACATTTATAATTAGACCTTCTTGTTAATTTTGAACTTCAGCTGGTCGCGACAGTGATTGACGACAGGTCTTTCTTCTTCTACGTACACTTTACTACAGGAAGCCAGAAGCTGTGCAACATTTTTATTAAGAATTTACCAAAATAGATCTTGTTAGCTGAAGAGCAAATGATAGCAGTGCACATGAACACAACTATTTACGTTTAAAATGGCAAATAAACCTCAAATTATTGGCAAATTAGCATGTGTAATCGTGTAGTCCTGAAGTTAGCAAAAAAACAGCCAAAGCTAGATAATTCCACATTGTAACTAGATTTGTAAAGTTCGTCGCGACAAACTTTGATGTTGGCTTTGACGAGGCAAGTATTCGCAAAGGCCGGTGCTTTTTGGAGGCGAGTGGACATAAGGGTCAGTGTTACTTTTGGAGGCAAGTAGACAGAAAGATAGGGTGCCAAAACATTTGGAGGCAAGTGGAGACGAGCATGTGACGTCATCCGAATTCTCCTGAGGCATTGTTCTGAGTGTTTTGATATGTCACATGTCCATGTTGTAAAAAGTTTTTTGATTTTGCATATTTTGGGGGCGGGGCTGCGGCACAACCAAAAGGCCAGTCGGTACACCAATTTAAAAGTTTGTTCAGAGTATCACCCTAAAGGAGCCGAGTTTGGTGTAGATAGTTCGAAAGCTTGCCAAGTTATAAACCTCCAAAATTTATAATGGGAGTCTATGGGAAAAAAGGCCACTTTGAGACACGGTATACCGGAAGTACCAGTACTCGGATCGCTTAGAAAAGTAATAGCAACAAACTTCAGACCAGGGTCTACAACATATCCGAATTTGGTGCATGTGGCTCGAAAGCCCTAGGCCACATTAAATTTCATAAATTTTTGTCTAAGCTTAGATAGGAAAACAGAATGTTGGCTTCTACAAAGCGACATAATTAGTATTATTTTACGTTATCTAGAGATATTGTTATGATGTTACCTGCATTCAGTTCTTTGAACTTCTGTTTGAGCTCGTTGGGGGTGAGGCGGTAGGTGTCCAGGCCGTCGTTCCAGTAGATTCGATCTAGAACCTGCAGATCTCCTCCTACTAACCAGTCGCCACTCTCCATCACCATCTGAACACCCACACACACACACACACACACTGTTCAAACAACCTGCAGAGGGTGGATGCCAGCTCAAACATGTAACAATACAACAGATGACATTTTGCAACGTTTGGCTTGCAGAATCATTGCGTCATGAAAATATTTACAAGTCGTAAGATTAATGTAGGAGACTAAGAGACACGATTAACACTGGTAGCTTGTTGAATGATTCCTAACCTGCAAAACCACATGCTTTAAATAAAATCTGAACACAGTTCGTTTCCATACGTCCGACAAGATCTGATGATACTCTGCATGCTCTCCTGAACTGAGCCGATGCTACGTTGTCTTTGTGCTATTTTAGCGCGCGTGTACGTATCAAATGAATTTAATCCTATAATTATAGTTCCAGTTAATAGCAACATCTGCAGCGAGACAGTTCATAACGTAATTCTTATAGGAACCGATGACGCTCATTCAAAGTAATTTAATTTCCTAATTAGGAACTTGTACGAACAACGAAATCATGTTAAGGCGAGATTAACAGCAAAGGTGCTTCCTTGTTTTGAGACGTACATCGTGCTCACAGCAGTGTTTTGCTGGTATAATGACAGAGAATCACATTCTAGATCATATATATATATATATATATATATATATATATATATATATATATATATATATATATATATATATATATATATATATATATATATATATATATATATATATATACACACACACACACACACATATATATATACACACATATATATATATATATATATATTTCTTTTTTTTTTATGTTGGGTCTTTATTACAACAGAACCATCATACAGAAAAGAGAGAGAACCCAAAACAAGCCAGGATCTAGACCTGGACCCTTCTTATGCAAGGTAGACTCCAAGGACGGGGAGAAAAAGATCAAATTGTAGAAGAAATAAAAAAATAAATAAATAAATAAAGGTTTCTAAAGAAAAGAACAAAAGCAGCATGTCAGATGTCTAAGGCATGTCAAAGACTGAGCCTTGTGTGTAGGAGTTTCATAGATTTCATAAATACTAAATTTTGTCTTCCAGAGAAGACAATAATAAACTCCTTTACAGAAATCCTTCAGAAAGAAGAAACCTACATCTACACTAATCCGGTTTCATTAGAAAACACTCCCAATGTTTCTCATACACCCCAAAACATCTGAAAACCCTCACGCCCCTGTACTGTGCGCGTGTAAAACGTGAGACGCCTCGACGTACGAAATTTTATTTACTTTACTTCCTACCCCCAATTTCTTTCCTATGAAGAAAAGCAATCGTGCAAACTGATAGTAATCTTTAACAAGGCTGTCAAAACGGAGAGTAAACATAACACGTGCTGTACGGCGTCACCCGCCATCTCGTCTGAAACGGTCACATGACTACGACTGCGTGGTCGTTCCTGAAATCCTCCATTTTCTCAGGAGAGAGTTTACTAACTGAATGTCGTATACAGAGTGTTAAAATAGCTTGATTTAAAAGGGCAGACGGATAGAAATGTCAGAACAGGAAACAGGAAAGGGTCAGGTGATCGGTAAACTATGAGGCAGGGATGCTGTAAAACACAGAGAACTAGACACCAGAACAAGATCCAAAGCATGTTGCGAGCGAAGGAACTCGGCTTGATGGGAAATGTGTGAAAATTCGGGCAAGTTGGAGATCGGTGAAATGTTGCTGACTACTTGCCAAACTTAAAGAGCAAAAAGATTCTGAGGTTTTGTAGCCTGCGTATCACGGTCAGAATCCCAAAGAGTTCTAACAGATGACGTTTTCTTCAAAATGTAGAGGCATCTCCAGCAGGTGGTGCAAAATATACATGTAGTTCATTTATAAGCGGACATGTAGAGCAGGAACCCTATTAAAACCACAAAGCCACTAAATATAGGAAGTACATTTACATTTACAGGATTTAGCAGACGCCCTTATCCAGAGAGACTTACATTTTATCTCATTTTTATACAACTGAGCAATTGAGGGTTAAGGGCCTTTCCCAGGGGCCCAGCAGTGGCAGCTTGGTGGACGTAGGAATCGAAGTCACAACCTTCCGATTGATGGCCCAGCACCTTAACCACTAGGCTACCACATCCCACTACTCTAGGTAGGTCACTTCAGCAGGATTAAACATAGTAAAGCGAGTTGGGTTGCTCTCACGTAAACAAACTGCTTGATCTCAGTTTAAAATGTTTCCCAAATAAACCATGCGGTTTTCAGTACTTCTGTCGTCTCTAACGTCACGTGAACCTGCTGAACTCTCCTGTTTCTTTGTGTGTTCTAATGCTGCTCGAGTTCCAGCGTGTCTTTATACGATGTTCTAGTGTCTGGACTTCTCAGGCTCAGCTCGGTGGAACCTCTGGCAAGCTGCTGCTTTTCTTGTGAAGAAGTCAGTCACATCCACGATGAGAATAAACAAGAACGTGAATTTACCACATGCAATTCAACCCAGGTTATCCAGGCCTGGTCTTGTTGACAGACACGCTTCAGCCACGGGAATTGGACCAACACGCATACACAGGGTCCTATAACCATCGCTATAGTCATGCATCATGTCAAACAGATCCACAGCATGTCTAACAGTAAGGCGTGTACGCGTTCCTCTGCCAAACCACAGAACCGTGATACAGTTCGACCGCAGATCGTTAAACCCTCGGCCAAGCTTTAGAACTACAATCTGCACTAATTTAATTGGGAGATATTAACAAACGATCGCCGTCATTTAAACAGGAGGAGAGTGAGGCGGTGCCAGAGCTGCCCTCTTAGTGCCAGGGAAATTCAGCAAAGCCAAACTCTGTGCTCTGGCATCTAAATCACCTCCATGCTCACTCCAGGGCAGTTACTTGGTGCCAGAGCAAAGCTTTGGGGCTGAAAAATCATTATGGTTTCACTAGTTTAACAGATTCTGCTGTTTATATAAGATCTAGCTGGTCGTGAGAACGACACTGTTGTGGTAGGCAGAAGGATTGCTGCTGCTGTTCTGGTTTGTTTTTTTTTGCTCGAGAAGCTTTCGAATCTACCTGAGTCGCTTGTTCTCGCCCACAGATGGAAATAATTGTTGGGTATTTAGTCAGCTATATTATAGAGAGGAGGAAGGGGAGAGGGGTGAAAAGGGAGGAGTGAGGAGTGGATCTGGCTTAGTGTTGTGTAAATAGAATGCTGAGTGAGATTTCCGAGCAAAACAGATGCGTGAAATGGAGGAAGGTAGAAGAGGATTACGAGTGAAAACGATCTTTACGGAAACGTGTCATTACGGGCTACGGGAAATTCTTACTGTAAACAAGACAACGACTCGTTGATCACTGAAAGATGAGAGACTCGAACAGTGGCTCTGGAACCAGGTCGTGACCCCATACATCACGTCTGGAGCCTCCTTACTACAGCGACTAAATTAATACAGTATCTGAAGAAAAAGACACACGCGATGAACAGGAATCCATTAGGGCTTTTTACACTGTGGTTTAACGTCCTTCTTAACCCTGATTTTAATCCTGGGTAGAGGAACGTTTCACACTAGAAGCAGGAGCAATGGTACTTTTTATTCGCGGTTATGAAACACGGGGTTAAAAAGCACTGCGGTGTCGAATATATGAAGTGTAAAATGATGCGATGTTGCAGCGCTACGGTTAGACGCTTAGCAACAGAAGGCCAATCAGAAACCGGCCTCATGTCATGCTCTTTGTACGATCACAGAAACCCTGCCTGTTGCATGAACAGTTGTAGCGGTGTTTAAGAAAATAAAAATAATGTCAGACGGTGAGGAAAAACACACGAGGGAAAGAAAGTTGTGGCCAGAAAAAGTCTAAGTACTAAACGGCAGTCAGAGTGTGTGTGTGTGTTTATAGAGATAGATAGATAGATAGATAGATAGATAGATAGATAGATAGATAGATAGATAGATAGATAGATAGATAGATAGATAGATAGATAGATAGATAGATAGATAGATAGATAGATAGATAGATAGATAGATAGATAGATAGAGATTCATAATGACATTCCTTTTGTACAGCTATACCTGTACGACTTCATACTGTATCATACTTATATAAAAATCACACTATATATACCCTTATTCAGTTACATGTACATATTACTACACCTTCTATATAACCTCATACCCTTATTTATTACACTGCCATGTATACTTGTAAATAAGCTATCTATGCACTTCTGGTTAGATGCTAACTGCATTTCATTGGCTCTGTACATGTACCTTGCACAAATGACAATAAAGTTGAATCTGAATCTGAAATACAGACCCACAGACCGTCCTTTTTCCGTCCGAGTTTTAGACTTCATAAAGATTGTTTAAAGTCAGGCCTGTTTTGGTCACTGATGTGAAAGCGTGAGACATGTTCGTTGTTGACGGCGCAAATAAGAGCGGGCACGGTGGCTTAGTGGTTAGCACGTTCGCCTCACACCTCCAGGGTTGGGGGTTCGATTCCCGCCTCCGCCTTGTGTGTGTGGAGTTTGCATGTTCTCCCCGTGCCTCGGGGGTTTCCTCCGGGTACTCCGGTTTCCTCCCCCGGTCCAAAGACATGCATGGTAGGTTGATTGGCATCTCTGGAAAATTGTCCGTAGTGTGTGATTGTGTGAGTGAATGAGAGTGTGTGTGTGTGCCCTGCGATGGGTTGGCACTCCGTCCAGGGTGTATCCTGCCTTGATGCCCGATGACGCCTGAGATAGGCACAGGCTCCCCGTGACCCGAGAATAGTTCGGATAAGCGGTAGAAAATGAGTGAGTGAGTGAGTGAGAGAGGATTAAGTGGTAACCCTGAGTAAAGTAGGAACCTTGTGACCCATGAAACCTAGAATTTTCTCTTCTCAGAGTTTTCAACCACCCAGAGTGAAGTGTGAAAAGTTCTAACGAATGAGTGTTAGAAGCTCAGTATGTCCTTTAACGTTTGATTCCTTCCAGCTGTCCGGTTTAGGTGCGTCTGTGCTCGCTGTAGCCTCAGATTCCAGGTCTGGGCTGACTGAGATGATCCTGATGTTCTCTTGCTCTCACGATCCTCCAGGTTTCAGTGCGAACTCGAATGCTTTTCTGCTCAGCATGGTTGTAGAGAGTAGTCGTCTATCTGGCCGTTATGTTTTTTATTCATTTAAACATTATTATATTATTAATTCTGGTCGTTCTACTCTGAACTCTCGAACCATGAAAGCATTTTCACCTGCAGAACTGCTGCTCATGAGATGGTTTTTTTTTTCCCTCCCCAATTTTCTGCCTAAACTCCAGAGACTGTTGTGGGTGAAAATCCCAGAATCTCCCCAGGAAATACTCAAAGCAGCCCATCTGGCACTGACAGCTACGCCACGGTAAAAGTCACAGAGATCACATTTCTTCCCTGTTCTGAGGTTTTACATGTGAACAGTAAAACCGAAACGAAGCTCATGACCTACGCCCGAGTAATTTTACGCATTGCACTTCTGCCACATGATTGACTGATTGCATAATTGCAGGAATGAGCAGGTATCACTATTACAGTGGCCTGTGAGGCAAAATGTACATTTTTACAAAAAACACTACAGCATACTGTATGTTCAATGACTGTCCACTGTATCTGTGTATAGGTTTAACTCCCTCATCCATGTCCTGCACACTGACGCTGTAATTTTCATTTTAGCTGATCAGCTCTAATTATACACTCCTTCGAATGTACGCCTGATTGTTATTATCTACGAATGCACGAGAGCTGAAGTGCCGTGCGAGCCTTCCTGACCTTGATATATGGGTGGTCCTTGCAGGTGGTGCCCCACTGGCGGGCACAGCGCTCCTCCTTGCGGTGCTCATAGAACTCGGGATTGCGCAGGATGGCCACACGCCGCCCGTTGTAGACCAGCGCCACCGCCGTGCAGCCGTCTAGACGCTCCGTGTCTGCGCCTGAGACGGGCAGGACCACCGGCACGGACAAGTTAATAACTCCTCCTGTGGAAAGAGGGTAAAGGTCAAGCGTTCGCCTCATACATCAGCAGCAGCACACAAAAAGTTCCAGTGCTGTGGAAAAAAAGCCCCAAGAGTCAAAAGTAGGTACGGTTTCGGATATATACGAGGAGACAACGGGGAGGAGGAGGAGGGGATTATATCTTTATTTAAGGATTGAAAGTGAAAGCCATGTCAGCTTATTTGAAGGTCTGTTATGCTAATATTTTGGCTGATTCGTCGACTTTTGCGACTCGAATAAATCAGCGTGAGCTGGGGACTTTTTAAATTGGCCCTCAGGATCGTCAGCCGAGCTGCCCTCTGGCTTACTGCTTCACAAAGTAGCTAAAGCAGCTGGTTCCTATAAGACAAAAGCTTCTGTGCATCCCAGAACTGGCCAGGCACCATGCACACACGCACACACACGCGCACACACACACACACGCACATTCCAAAAGCTCAGTCAGAAAGCAATCTAAAATCCTAAATACCAAGTAAAGAACGATCAGACATATGAAGCTAGAGGTACTGTGAAGAAGGAAATGCAAAGAATAAACTTGTGGAAAAGAGTAAAAGATGTTGACGATAACGTTGCTGCTAATAGAGATAGAAACTTGGACCATTTCAACTTTTCCATGAGATTTTGCACAACAGTGATAAGAAATTACAGTTCCTGAGTTCATGCAGGATTCATCAGAATAACATATTGGGATAAACAAGGTCAAACTTCCCCTTTGGGATTAAAAGTTCTCTACTCTGTAGAGTAATATAATATCACAGGATAAATTCTTACAAAATACAATTTATCCTGAGTATTATGAATATTAGCACTTCTACATCAATCAAAGTAAGAAGCACTCAACAGGAACGTTAAAGGCGTCTGCGATCGTGTGTATAGTTTCATACTGTGGCCCTGTAGCTGGGACGCATCCTCATACCTTCATTAGCAAAGCTAAACATCATAATATATAACGTGTGTGTGGTGGACACTTCAGTACCTTGTGTGATATGATGGCTTTACCATACTGGCCACTCATGAGTATAAGGATAAAGATATTACAATAATAAAAAGAAATTTATATCCTAAGGTAAGCGCGTGTCTGTATTAGTGGTGCATGCTGGAACACTTGCAAACCTGATGCACTGCAAAAAGGTCAATGTTCTTTGGGGCAATAAAATTAAATTGACTCTTTTTTGGAAACTCAAACTCAACGTGGGAAATTGTTGTAATTACACAGCTTTAGAAACGAAAGAAGCAGATTACGGCTAAAAGCCCCTCAGCATATCTGCTGTTTCCATAACGGTGTGGGGGAAGAAATAAATACATTTTTAAAAAAAAAAAAAAAAAAGCACACAATGTTCCATTTTGTTTCGGCTCGAATAAGTTTCGAGAGCGTTCACAAAGCTCCGGATGCAACAGATCGATGTGAAGCAGGCCCGAAGGGGAAAGAATGCGAGTCTTGAGTTTCCAGTCCTAGTTCACTTTTATACCGCCTTTAATGCAATTTGCTTCGTGTTGTTCACTTCCCTCACCACCTCAGCTCTGACCACTCCACATAAGAGTGAAGATGAGGCTACTGGGTGTTTACTGCTTAACAACAGCGCCCTCTAGTGCTAGGCTTCAGTCATCCACACTGAAAAATGAATCGTCTTATCAGGTTCAGGTTTGCCGGACAACAAAATTTGCTATTAAAAGAAGTTGATACCAAAAAATAAAAATAATTCATCTCACCAACTAAATCACAGCTGTGCTGATATATAGTATATACACCAACTGAGACTGTTACACTGCTTTTATAAAACAATGCTATAAACAAGAAATTAATACTGAGTGAGTAACATTTCGGACATACGATAAATAACAATAACGTCCAAATGTTTTGCTTACATTAAAACCGTCGTCTCTTCTTACTTTTTCATCTTAAACTCTTGATTACTCTTGGACGTGATGGTTCAGTGGTTAAGGCTTCGGGTTACTGATCAGAAGGTCGGGGGTTCAAACCCCCAAGCTGCTGAGACATCAACGTTGGGTCCTTGAGCAAGGCCCTTAACCTCACCTGCTCCAGGGGTGCCACACTATGGCTGACCCTGCGCTCTGACCCCAGGGCTCATGATAACCTGGGATATGCGAACACTTAAAGCATCTCACTGCATGTCTGTGTATGTGACAAATAAAATATGATGAGGTTAGATATTTCAACCCCCAAGTTATATTCCTGAGAAGTAACACATGCATGTCTGCTGATTAACTCGCTAACACTGTTGCTATAGTAACCGTTTCTAACTTGGTGGAATTCTATGGGAACGGACGAGCGGGGTGATACACAGAGTGAAACGTCCCAGTGCGCTAATGGGAAATATCGGAAACTCTCGGAACGCCACGCGACCGATCAAAATTAGTGGCTCGGAAGAATTTGTTTAAACAAACAATTATTCTACAGTGAATTCTCAAATCTGATTGGTTCTTTAAGATTTCTCGGTAGTCGCGTTTTTTTTTTTAATGTTAGCTTTAAAGAGAGAGAAAAAGCAGACTGGTGACTTCTATCTGATGATTATAGCATCTGTTACGTTACGTATTATTACACCACCGTGCCACTGACACGTGAGCCTGCAACAGCCTCCCAGTGCAGCATGAACCACAAACAGACGACGATAAAGGGAAGTTCAACTGAAATGGCAGGCTTACCGTCGAGAAGGCAGTCGAAATGCAGGCACTGGAGGTACTCCCTCTCTCGCATGAAGCCGTTGAGTGGAGTCGCCCAGCCCTCGGCCAGCACCTGGACCCACTGCATGTCCACCTAAAAGCAGAACAAGGTCAACTTTACATTTAAGAGATGTTTTGAATGTGGTGTTTAAGCAGTAAACTAACCTCCAATTGATAGATCCTCAAACTTGAGACATGTTTCATATCTGATGTCAGCTACAGCTCATTTTTTAGTGAGAGAAGCAAGGAGTCCAATGCATAATAGCTGGCAAGTACATTTTTTAATTTGCTTTAAGTTTCATAACAATGGATTTGGACATTAAATATACATGCAGGAAAAAAAAAACTCAAGTCCGATAGACTTCCATTAATTCTTTGCATCCTGTTGTTTAGTGGATAAGGATCCTGTGCTCTCGGAGTTTGATTCCCAGGCAGGGAATAAACAAGTCAGTTTTGATCCCAAGCCCAAAGAGCGCTTCTGGCATAAAACCTCAGTCAACTATGCAGAGCTGCTGATCTGCTGTTGTGACATCTAAGGGGACCAGCCAAAAGGACTTCAATTAGTTCTTTGCCACGTTAAACTCGTATATTCAATGCAGTCTGGAGAAAGCGGACGTCATATATTCGACTTTTTCTGCGAGCGTGAGAAGCTGTGACCTGGTCACTTAACAAGAGGCTCAAAATATCAGATCGTCAAGCATCAGCATGAAGTTACTCAATGGATCAGATGTCATCGATTAGTGCTCTCAGCAAAGTATCACAGTGGATCGGAGTATTTAACTAATAAAAATAAGAGATACAATAGCTGAGCTTTCACTTCCAGTTGTTTGTTTGATGTATTTGTGCAATGATGTACGTGTGTGTGTGTGTGTGTGTGTGTGTGTGAGAGAGAGAGTGAATGTGTGAGAGAAACCTTTCCAATCTCAATAGCAGGCAGAGTCTCTGCATCAGCTTTAGCCAAGTCCAGCTTGTTTTCAGGCACATAGAGTTCCTTCACTTCATAGGAAGCATCTACAGGTACAATGTCCTTAAAGAAGACAGTCAGTTATTGAAAAAGTCAGTTATTTCATGTAGAAACGCTAGCTTCGCTATACGCAATGACAAAATACATGGCACCGGGTGTGACAGAGATGCTAGTCATGGACATGATGAGTATTTCTCTAGAGCACAATTATCTTACACACACAATCAGCAAACTTTTGCATTTACCCCAGACAAACATACAAACATACATACACATCAGAACTTCATACTTCTTTGACTGAGCTGTACTACATTAGAATATGTTAAGCCTGACATTCGATAATGAACTTGGGCATAATATTTCAAAAAGAATCACTCGAGTTTTGTTTGTCCAACAACGATGTTAATCGTTCTGTTCTTATTAAAATGTCATAATATTTATTATATGGTGAGCTCACCCTCTCCTGCAGAAGATCGAGCAGCTGCTGAATAGACTCATTCACACTGCACGAGTCGGTCTTCAGCACCAGTTCAGGAGCCTCGGGCTTCTCATACTCAGAGTCAATTCCTGTGAACCCTACACAGTAAACATAGACATTAGTAGGTAATTAAAATAAATAATCAGTCAGTGGTGGATATTGAATCTACCAGTAACCACTATAAGTTAACTGAGGACAGCTATGAATCATTCGGTGACGGATGAATCGATCGGTGACGGACATAACGGCCGTGAATCACGCCTACGCAGCATGAGCACGTATGTGAGCTGCACTTTATAAATTGGTGTAAATACAGCATTAAATAAATGAAGCGTCAGACTGATCGGACAGATGAGATTTCAAGCTGGACAACCAAGCTGCCCCTTCTGGGCCCCCGAGCAAGGCCCTTAACTTCTCCATTGTGAAAATGTAATAAATATAATATATCTGCTAAAATGAGGTAAACATAATGATTCAGTTGATGATGGATACGAATCAATTGGTGTAGGCTGAAGGACGACAGATAAGAATGTGACAGCTATGAATCGGTCGATGACTGCTATCAAAATTAAAAACAGTAACGAATATGAATCAGTTGGTGATGCAAATGACTCACTTGATCACTGAATCAAATAAATTAATCAGTAACAGCTATGAATCAATCAGTGATGGGCACAAATGAAACTGTTGGCCTCTTTAGCACCAGCTCAGCAACCAAAGTCGGTGAAGCCTATAATTACTCTATTAGAGCATATTATGACCCCAACCTCCTCAGCTGGGGTGTGTGAAGAAAAGGATTCCACTGTGCTGTAATGTATATGTGGCGATAATAATAAAGGCTTCCATGCCCAGTTCTATTATCTCAGTCACAGTTAAGAGTGCGTCAGCGATGACTATGAATCAGTCACAGGTTCAAAAGTATCAACCATTTTCAACTATATCGTCGCTGTCGGGCGGAATCCTCGTATCTCCAAAACCTTTACTTTTCAGGAAATGAAAAAAACGCCGTACCTTATCTGCAGTGCACAGGGTTTAGTCCGCGTTGCAGTGGATTGTCTTGCGCTAAATTCCTGTCCTCAGACGAGCACCAGAACTAGCGGGGGTCAAGATTTTTTTTTCTTTGAGCCCAGTGTTTTGAAGACATTTACCTCAGAAGACGTGTTGATTCGTTGTGACTCTTATTAAGGAGAAATATGCCGTGAAGCTCTCCCACGGAGTGAGGAAGAGGTGGACAGTTGAAGTGTCCAATGGAGTTATGAGATTTGTGCTCAAGCTATTTTCAAGACTTTAGATTGGTTAATAACTTGTAAAAATAACAGACCCACATGGGGACTGACCAATAGCATCGATATGTGAAAAAATATGAAATTGACCAAATTTGGACATACGAGGTTTCCGCCCGACAGCGACGATATATAAAATATTAGAGTATTGAATACAAATCCACTACGAACGAATCAGTGATGGTTGTGAATCAGTTTGTGATGGCGGATTCACAATTCACCGAATCGATTCTTACCCGTTACAGATTCGTTTGTAGTGCTCACTGATTGATTCGTTACTGATGAGTATGAACCGATTGTTGATGGGTGAAGACTAGGAATCAAACTGTGAGAATTGCAAAAATAATCACTAATGTATGCAAATCAATGAATCATATGACGAAAACAAAGGAAGAGAACAAACATTTCCTGTGACGCAAGACATAGCTGAACAAGTTCGGGTCTCATTAAAAAGGATCAAGAGAACATACAAAAGACATCTGGCAAAAACACCTTTCAGTTAAAAACATATGGCAGGAAAGGCAGCGATTCAAACTCCTGCAAATGAACAAACTGCACGAAAAGAAGAAGGAAAAAAGAAGTACTTCCTCCAACACTGCAACGATAGCATCTACAGTCTACTTCCCTTTCACTAAGTGTTACCACAATTTCAATTTTGCACACTGCATAAAAAAGAGGGGGATAAATTCATGCTTCAACATGTTCTTAACTCCCTTTAGGTACCTTTAGCCATGAAAGCATTGCAAGCATCTAAACACACAAGCTGGATGTAGCTAAAACTAGGATTTGACTTTGCTTCAAATTTTAAGTCCACTTGAGCACAGACACAGAGAAAATATAGGTTATTAGGATGAAA
Source organism: Tachysurus vachellii (assembly GCF_030014155.1). NCBI lineage: Eukaryota > Metazoa > Chordata > Actinopteri > Siluriformes > Bagridae > Tachysurus > Tachysurus vachellii. The sequence continues at coordinate 24,429,610 of NC_083465.1, forward strand.
TGCAGCAGAAAGACCAAAAATATGCACGTCGGCGATAAGAGCTGCCCGAAGTTTTCAAGCCGCAGTCATTCCGAAGATGCGCCTACGGATTATATCTGACTGCAAGGAGCTGTTCGTTACCTCTGATCTCTCCAGCTCTGGCTCTCTTGTAAAGGCCTTTAACATCTCTTTGTTCGCACACATCAAGCGGTGCATCCACAAAAACTTCGAAGAACGGGAGACCTGCTGCTTCGTGGATCTTTCTCGCGTTCAGCCGGTCCTGTACAGAAAGTCCACAAAAAAACATATATATATATAAACGCAGATTCAAAAAGAATAAGAAAGCGTATAGTAAAAACAACAGGATATTTCATCAGGCATCGAGATAGTGCTTTGTTTTAAACATTTAAAAGCTTTACATCGTTGTACAAGCGTAGTCAAGCTTTCTATGACTTAACTTTAAAAGTGACGTGACATACGGCTAAGTACGGCGACCCATACTCAGAATTACTTCTCTGCGTTTAACCCATCCAAAGAGTGCACACACAGCAGTGAACACACACACACACACACACACACACACACACACACACACACACACACACACACACACACACACACACACACACACACACACACACACACACACACACACACACACGAACACACACGAACACACACGAACACACACGAACACACACGAACACACACGAACACACACGAACACACACGAACACACACGAACACACACGAACACACACGAACACACACGAACACACACGAACACACACGAACACACACGAACACACACGAACACACACGAACACACACGAACACACACGAACACACACGAACACACGAACACACGAACACACGAACACACGAACACACGAACACACGAACACACACCCGGAGCAGTGGGCAGCCATTTATGCTGCGGCGCCCGGGGAGCAGTTGGGGGGGTTCGGTGCCTTGCTCAAGGGCACCTCAGTCGTGGCCGGCCCAAGACTCGAACCCACAACCTTAGGGTTACGAGTCAGACTCTCTAACCATTAGGTCACGACTTTAAAAGTGAAATATGTTGTCAAACGAGGATGTGCTTAGGTCCCATTTGTTTCTCCTATTATATGCAGCTCAATGGACATGCAATACAGTTCGGCTACACGCAACGGAGGACTATCAAATACATAAAAGTGTGCAGAACTTAGCTGTGTATAGTAAATCACGCACTATACACTATACACAACGCACTCTATGTTCTAGTGTTCGTGATCATTTACCATCAACTGGGAAACTATGTCACATGCACATAACGAACTGGGGCAGAATCGGACTTTCTGAGACACCACGTCCTCCAGAATGTTGTCGGCCATCTTGAATTTTTTTCCTTGTCCAGCATCAGCACCTGTTTCAGTTGAATAAATGCATCATCCAGGTATCTGAAGTGCACTTCTTTTTGTTGAGGTTCACTGTAAACTGTCTCCTAAATTCTGATTTCAAACTAGTGCTTTATAGCTATGAAAAAACTCTAAAGGTAACATTAAAAAAAAAGTCCGTTCGAGAATGGACTGCTCTTAATCTAGACTTGAGACTTTCCACATTTTCAAGATTTCATGAAGCATTGAATACGACCGAGTCTGTTGAGCGAAATCTGATGCAACTTGCTACGCTGGCTGAAAAAATGTCTAGAGCAAAGGTTGAACATGGAGCATACAGTATGCTGTAATAATAAATAACAATGAACTAAGTTTTAGGTTTGTAAGACTGTGTGCAATATGCCATTATCCTTTTGTATCCCCTGACAAAGGGTGAATAAAGGGTGCGGTCTGGTATCCAGCCAACAAAAATGCTCCGAATTCAGACAGGTTATTAAGGTTGTTCAGGTTATTAAGGTTCATATAGGGTACAAAACAAACTTGGAAAAAACTGAGATTGAGACACATTGAACTGAACGTGTTCATATTTTCTGCTATACAACTAAAATATTTGTCACAACTCCTGCACTCTCTTACCCTGCTGTATGGGGAGATGAAGCTTGCAATACACACGAGACCGGCGTCAGCGAACAGCTTTGCCACCTCGGCTATACGGCGTATGTTCTCTTCTCTGTCTTCAGGACTGAAGCCCAGGTTTTTGTTCAGGCCCTGTCTGATGTTGTCTCCATCCAAAGTATAGCAGGGGATACCGTGACACACCAGGTGCTCCTCCAGAGCCATGCTCACCGTCGTCTTGCCCGCTCCGGACAGGCCTTTGGATAGACAGGGAGAGAACGGTTACTGCAACACTGACAACCAAGAGCTTCTGGATACATGCAGAGATGCAATCATGTGCTCTTTTTCTTATCTTTTTTCCTCCCTGTAACAATATCTTATTTGTCAAACATTATAAAGACCTTTAAAGACTCTACAAAAATTAAGATTTTCCATTACAACCAAATAAATAAATAAAAATAGCCAGATATTCGAACAAAGGAAACAGGACCCTTACATCTCGCTGTATCACCTCTTTTATAACCTCTTTAATTATTTATATATTACAAGAACCAATCAAGTCTATAAAACTCTCCAAAATGTACCAAAATATGTGCACGTGTTCCTGAATCGCCTGTTGGACTGCACAATGTTCACAACAATAATAATTGGATGATAATATGGACATAAAATTTAATGCAGTCTAATCTCAGCAATGATGAAGCTCATACGCTTCATACCACATCCTTAAACATCTGGTAGAAACAATAACTTGACCTGTCTATACAGGATGTGCTTGATGAATTCCCTCGTCAGCGCTGAAACGCTCTGCTTTTCAAGATAATACCACAAGGTAAAATGCTGAACATTCAATTATTTTTTTATTTAATTTTTTTTTTTTTTTTTAATAAATAGTGGCATTTTCAAAAAAAAATTAAAGACTCAAGTTATATAACTAAACAAATCAAACCAAATAAAAGTCTTTTAAAATGATCTGTAAAATGTAATTTTATTAAAAAAAATTAAAAAAAAAATATATCACTCATTTCTTGTGAGGAAAAAGTAATGTAATTGTAATACATAAAATAAATGTAAAAATAAAAGTAAAAATAAATGTAACCCCACAATTATTTGTACTTAAAATGAATAAAATTACCTACAGGTGAACCACAGCAGGTGTAAATTATTAGAGCATAACAGCTTTGTTACAGAGCATTTTGAAGGAAGCTTGCTTTACTTAAACCTCAGATATTTAGTTAGGTTTTAGTTCACAATGGTGAGATCCAAAGAGCTCTCTGACGCCTTCAGAAAGAAGATTGTTGGTGCTGATGAGTCTGGTAAGGGATATAAAAAGATCTCAAAAGAATTTGTAATCAGCCATTCCACTGTGGGCAAAATCATTTACAAGTGGAGAAGATTAAAAAACAACAGCCGACACGGCCAGGACAGGACGTCCAAGCAAGTTGAAATATCATCACGGGACCTACAGCAAGCTCTTGCTACAGTTGATGTCAAAGTGCATGAAGCTACAATCAGAAAGAGACTGAACAACTTTATCATGGGAGGCGTGCAAGAAGGAAAACATGAGGGCAAGACTGAAGTTTTCCAAAGACCACAGAGACAAAGTCCAAGACATCTGGAATAATGTGGTTTGTACAGATGAGTCTAAAATGAAATTATTTAGACACCCTAACAGAGAGCATGTTTGACGTAAACCAAATACAGCATTTCAGCAAAAAGAACCTCGTACCAACTGTGAAACATAAAAGATAGAAGTGTTATGGTTTGTGGATGCTGTGCTGTAGCAGGACCTGGTCAGCTCATCATCACAGAAACCACTATGAGTTCTACATTGTACCAGAAGGTGGATGAGGAACATGTGAGACCATCTGTCAAAAGATTAAAGCTGAAGTGGAACTGGACCTCGAATCATGACGACGACAACAAAAAAAAAAAAAAAAAACAACACCAGTAAATCCAGTAAAAGGACTGGGTGGGGAAAAAAAAGGAGACTTCTGGAAAGGCAAAGGCTATATCTACAGTAATCCGGATATATTTGAAAACGGAGTTTACGTCTACAAACGCTCCGCGTCCACATTATCATTTTCAAACGCTTTCCAAAAGTTGCTCATCCACACTGAAATGTATGAAAATGCTCACATCTCCCTACTGCGCATGAGTAAAGCTTCGACCTGCGTCATTTCCGCTAGGCGTTTATTTACTTTTGACTGCATCATGTGACTAAAAATGCGTCATAGTATTCAAAAGCCTCGGTCTTCACAGTCCACACTAAGACGCGAAGACGGCGTTTTCAAGTTTATCCGCTTTGGAGAGCGTCATCCAACAGCTATGTTTTCGTAGACTTAAAACGCTGTCTCAGTGTGGACGAAAGGCCAAAACGGAGAGAAAAATATATGTTTTCGAACAAAAACGTATTAGCGTGGACATGGCCAAAGTCAAACATCACACAGCTGAAAGAATTCTGCACTGAACAATGAGGGAAACTTTCTTCCAGTTGATGTCAGAAAGGTAGATGGCTACAAGAAACGGCTCCTTGAGTTTATTTCAGCCAAAGGGGGAAAACACTAGTCATTAGGGCACAGGGTGTTGTAACTCTTTCCTCGGTTGAAATACACGTTTCATTTTTTATTTTGTTACTAAGTGAAAACTAAGTGACTTTAGTTATTAACATGCAGTTACATCACTTTCATTTACAGATACAAATTAAAACAAAATGACAAATTCTTGACAATTCTTGATAAAGAACTTAATATTTAATTGGAGTGTCCTAATTATTTCACATGACTGTATATTCCGTCCTAGCTGTTGTGCTACAGGCTTGAAAATCAAAGCCCATCATTGTAATACCTGTGAGCCACACGGTGCATCCCCGGAAGCCTCCTCTTGTCCCGACAGCTTGTCCGCGTTTGTTTCGGCTCACATGGTGAGCTTGGTAGGTGACATTGGTAGCACGTTGCATTCCCTGAAAGAGACACACAAATCCTATTTCCTTCAACGTAAAGCTTCCAGACACTGCATATATAATGGGAGAATTTTAAGAACAGCCTATTAAAGACATACTGTATAGGAGACAAAATTCATTCCATCTTGTTTGACCATTGATGGATTATTTGTTAAAAGGTACATTTTCTCTTAAAGTTTATGACTGACATCTTATCTATGAAGATTTCTTGCAGTTTAAAAAACCGAACATCGCCATCACACGTATATGTAGACCTTTCCCAAATTGTTGCTACTGTATGATGTTACAATTTCCCTTTATCAGGAGACCCAAACCTGTTCCAGCATAATAATACTCCTCTAAACACAGCCAGCTCCATGGAGACGTGGTCCACTAGGATTTCAGTAATAGTAATCAGATTACACTCTGATTATTTTTCCACCTTCATTTGTTAATGACTACAAGATTAATTAATTTTACCATCGTTTTAGTTTACGTACGTCCGTGTTTGCTCACGTGATTTACACATCTGTTCCTTTGGTCATGATGTTCTGCCCTTGCTCAAGTTTTCCTCCCATCCTAGCCTATATGTTCCTTTTGTGCACACACAGGCCAGTTTAAAACCCTGCTGTGTCTTGTTAGGACTAAAGAATGCACCAGGTTGTCTTCGTGCATACAAATGAACCTTCTCTTATTATAACCAGTATCCTGATTTATTAGTCAGTTTACTAAGTATTTTAAAAAGGTCATCCAGAAAGACCACAACCCCACTAAACACCTTTATGATGAATTGGGACACCAACTGTACCTCAGACCTCCACAATAATATCAGCAACTGCTGTCACTAATGCTGAATTATCTCAAATCGCTACAGCCGCACTCTTAAATCCAGCGGAAAGCCTTCTTAGAAAAGAGATTAAATCTGAAACGGTTGCTTCAAAGAGCATGAATGTGATGACATAGTGTATCTCTGTGGGGGTGGAAACGGGGCATGGACGAGCACCGGTTGGCGTATATATGATGGCGGAGCCAGGACCAGGACCAGGACCAGGGGAAATGGAAATCGTGACCACGAGTCAACACACGTGACACAAATTTTGGACAGTTTCTCATTCCATTGATAGAAAATAGGTTTGTTGATGATGGTGGTGTCATTCTTCAGGATGAGAATGCATCTTGTAAAGAAAAAAAAAACAGCTTGAAGTACAACAGTTATTCAACTCTTAAATCCCTGCCTCAAAGCGTTAGAGACAATTTAGGGCTTTTCACGCTGCGCTTAAACCCAGGAAGAGAAGCGTTTCACACTCACAACTCGAGAACGATCCTGTATGGCATAATGATGGGCAGTTCGTGAACGGATCGTTCTTTTGAACCGGTTCATTTTAGTGAACTGGATGAACCAGTTCACCAAATCGGACTGATTCGTTCTAAACAGTTCGCGTCTTGAGTCAGCTCTGATCCACAAGTTACTAAAGTTTCTCACTTTCGGTCATGCCTGACATTCGGTCCGACTCTAAATAAACTAATATCCCTGAGTATATGTAACTCCTGTACACTGAACTGAGACATGTTGTGCTGAGAGAACTGTGAGCTCGAGCTGTTGATACTGCGCATGCATGAATCACTGAACCGATACAGCGAATCATCAGTACAGAACTGAGAACTGTTTCTTTCGGACGCGTCCGACATACTGAGAACCGATGAGCTGTTGTTACTGCGCATGCGTAAATCACTAAACTGATACAGCAGCAAATGTAAATGGTTATGATTTAATGTATTATCAACGTATGAGTGTTTAACTCAGTTGCATTAGTTTTTGAAACAACTAATGGAGCGAAAGAAACATTTCAAAATTCTGCTTTTTTTTGTAAGTGTTTATTACTTGATGAAGATTAGTTTATATTTTTAAGACACGTAAAACACCCACGTTTGCACATCAATGCCTGTACTGGGTGTTTTAGTTGCAAAACTTAACTTTAGTTGAATACGTTTCTTACATTTATGATTATAAAGAACTTTTCAAATGTGTTAAATTGGTTGTATTAATATCTGCCGGCAGCGGCGGGATGAAGGAATTTACGTCATTACGTCAGGACGTAAAAGAACTGGTGAACTGTTTTATTGAACTGGTTCATTAAAACGAACTGTCTGAAAGAACCGGTTCGCGGAAAAGAACCGAACTTCCTACCGGTTCATCCTCTAACAATGCTGGGACAAGCAGTTGTTTAAAGTGGGCCGTATTCACACAGTCCGTGCTAATATGCAAATCAGACTGGTGACGTCAGAGTTCTGGGATGTAGCGTTTAGAAAGGCGAAATGATGAAAACACAGGATTGATTAGCAAACTTAGTAAAATAGTGAGAAACCAGATACACCAGGATTCTGTTTAAATGGAGTTTATTCCGTTTAAAAAGCCTTAATGTATACTAACTGTTTGATTTATTTATTTATTTATTTATTTATTTTTCACCCCGTACTTACATCTTGAATAAATGTAAACACAGACATTTTTGGTGTCCTGGCTGTTATTAGTTTATACGCTACGAGGTAAACAATAGTAAACTAAGTGCATTATATGTGCAGAGGTTATAGCCAGTGTTTCTAACGTGTATTTAGTGTGTTGTTATTGTGTATCACTGCTACAGTACAGTTTACTCACCCAGTTCTGAACCGCGTTACTCAACTTCTGTTTCTTGTGCGAGGTCGCAGACGTCTCCATATCTGCCATTTAACGAGCTACAAGTTAAGAGAATAAAGTCTCTCTCACAGCCGGCTTCGTAACGGATGGCCGACACCAACCCCAACAGCAAGCTAGTGTCACAGGAAGTGACGTTCTTATGCCGCGCCACGTGTCTTCCCGCCACCTAGTGAGAGGAGATATTACTGTGCTCGAGTACATTCATAGATATCTATGGAGTACAGTATAGATTTTTTAGACAGATAGAGAGAGAGAGAGAGAGAGAGAGAGAGAGAGAGAGAGACAGAAAAATAGACAGACAGAGAGAGATAGATAGACAGAGAGAGAGATAGATAGACAGACAAAGAGATAGATAGACAGAGAGAGAGAGAGAGATAGACAGACAGACAGAGAGAGAAAGATAGATAAACAGACAGAGAGATAGATAGACAGACAGAGAGAGAGAGAAAGATAGATAAACAGACAGAGAGATAGATAGACAGACAGAGAGAGAGAGAGATAGATAAACAGACAGAGAGATAGATAGACAGACAGAGACAGAGAGAGAGAGAGATAGATAGATAGATAGATAGATAGATAGATTATTTATTGTCATTGCACATGGTACAACAATTACATGGTTAAAAAGAAAAAAGTATACACATAAATATAAGTATAAATATTAAAATAAGTGATAAAAAACTATTTAGGTGAAGTTAGTTTAACTAGCTAGCTAGCCAGATAGATAGATAGATAGATAGATAGATAGATAGATAGATAGATAGATAGATAGATAGATAGACAAATAGATAGACAGATAGTTTCTTTATCACATGGTACAACAATTACGTGGTCAAAAAGGAAAACATATACACATAAATATAACAAGTATAAATATAATCCTAAGTGATTAAAAAAAACTTTTGGTTTAAACTATTTAGTTGAAGTAGTAAACAGCTGAGATGTTGCACTTAACATATTTCACATGTGAACGGTGTATTATAAATTTGACTAGAACAATAAAAGTTAAGTTTAACTAATATTAAAATACTGCACAGTCATTCTTCTGTACAGATTTGTTGTTGGGAATAAGGTAATATAAAGTAGATTTATTATGCTTTGAAGCCTGTAATTTTAACTAAAAGTCACATTTTTAATTCAAGACGTGTCATGTTTTATTGCTTCCCCCAACATTATCTCTAAGAATGCCAGTGAATACAGCTTTCAGTTATTATTCATGAATGTTCTTCTTCTACCTTCGGCTTTTCACGTTAGGGGTCACCACAGTGAGTCATCTGTTTCCACTGCTCCCAACTATTTACTCTCGCACCAATTAACTTCATGTCCTCGTTTAAGACATCCATATATCTCCTCTTTGACCTTCCTCTTGACCTCTTACTTGGCAGCTCCATCTCATTTACATTTACATTTACATTTACAGCATTTGGCAGACGCCTTTATCCAGAGCGACGTACATAAGTGCTTAAATCTCTAACATTGAATACATTAATGCTGGCTCACTAAGTTACATACTTAAGATACCATGAGTTTAAAACAATTGTTCAAAGTTACAATGAAAAAGTGTCAAAGGTGTGTTTTTTTTTTGTTTTTTTGTTTTTTTTAAATGCGAAAGAATTAAGGAAAGAAGTGCTAGTTGAAGTGTTTCCTGAATAAGTAGGTCTTCAACCGCCGCTTGAAAATATCCAGTGACTCAGCTGTCCGGACCTCTAGGGGAAATTCATTCCACCACCTTGGTGCCAGTACAGAGAAGAGTCTTGTAGTATACTTGCCTCTTACCCTGAGAGATGGTGGAACCAGTCGAGCAGTGCTGGTAGATCGGAGGGTGCGGGGTGCAGTGCGAGGAGTGATGAGGGCTTTGAGGTAAGAGGTCCATTTTTGGCTTTGTAGGCCAGCATCAGTGTTTTGAATCTGATGCGTGCAGCTACCGGAAGCCAGTGGAGGGATCGCAGCAGCGGGGTGGTATGCGAGAACTTTGGCAGGTTGAAAACAAGCCGGGCAGCTGCATTTTGGATCATTTGCAGAGGACGGATTGCATTCATAGGTAGACCTGCCAGCAGTGCATTGCAGTAATCCAGTCTAGAAATGACAAGAGACTGAACAAGTACCTGAGCAGCCTGTGTGGACAGAAATGGCCGAATCCTTCTAATGTTGTAGAGAAGAAACTGACATGAGCGAGTCACATTAGCAACATGAGAGGAAAAGGACAGCTGATTGTCCATGGTTACCCCAAGGTTGCGAGCTGTGGCTGAAGGGGAGATCAGATCGTTGTGCAAGGATATAGCAAGATCATGACCTGGGGATGAATCACCTGGGATGAAGAGCAGCTCAGTTTTGCTAGGATTAAGCTTTAACTGATGAGCAGTCATCCATGATGAAATTTCTGCCAGACATGCTGAGATCCGGTCAGAAGCTGTGGCATCTGCGGGTGGGAAAGAGAAGATAAGTTGTGTATCATCAGCATAGCAGTCTTAAGAGAACCCATGTGAGGAAATAACTTCACCAAGAGAGTGAGTATACAGGGAGAAAAGAAGAGGACCAAGTACTGAGCCTTGTGGGACGCCAGTGGAGAGTCTGCGTGGAGAAGGATCTCCAACATCCTTCTACCAATATAACCATCTCCCTCCTCTGAACATGTCCAAACCATCTCAATCTAGCCTCTCTGGCCTTGTCCCCAAAACAGCCAACCTGAGATGTCCCTCTAATGTGTTCATTCCTCATCCTGTCCATCCTCGTCACTCCTAAAGAGAACCTAAACATCCTCATCTCTGCTACCTACATCTCTGCCTCATGTCTTTTCCTCACTGCTACTGTCTCTAACCCATACAGCGTAGCTGCTCTCACTACTGTCTTGTACACCTTTCCTTTAATTCTTGCTGACATTCTTCTGTCACACAACACTTCTGACAATTTTCTCCACCCACTCCAACCTGCCTGCACCTGACTCTTCAACTCTTTTCCACACTCCCCGTCGCACTGCACGGATGATCCAAAATACTTAAACTCCTGCACCTTCTTTACCTCAGCCCCCTTTAACCTCACAGTTCTCCTTCCGTCCTGAAATGTGAGACAGCATCATCAAAATGCATACTGGAAACACCCCACAAGAACTGCTGTTTTTTTAATGCTCTGATTTACTGACCTTTATAAAGTATTGACGCTGAAGACTTGCTGTTTAAATAGTACAGAAAGATTAACCATATCAAGGATTAAACATTGAATGAGCTGTTACAGAAATTATAACATATTAGAAGAACATTAATATAAACCTGTGATTTGCCTTGCAGAAAGAGCTACCATAATTGCAAAGTAATACCAAGTAATACCAAGTAATACCAAGTCTAATACTCATACCCTTTTATCCAAATAATAGTTGGACATTAGCAATTAGTTTCTAGCTACAATTGTACGCATTTAGCTACAATTGTACAACTTTGTAGTAACAGTCTTGTGAAGAACCGCGAACTTCTGGTCATGTAGTGTATACATGTAGTGTACACTATGTATATATAACGCTTTTTTTTCTATAAAATAAACACAATTATAACCAGATTGAAATTAAGGTATTTTAGAGATGATGAAGTCCTATTGGCTGTTGGATACGTCCATCATTGTCCTTGTCCAATCAAGGAAATAAAGGCGGGTGGACGGATTGACTGTTGCCTAGCAAAACAGTCAAACACAAACTTTATGGAACCTTTGAATGACTCAATCTTAAAATTCCAATAAAATTGCACTTCATATGGTATTAAATAATGTTTTATTTAACTATACCCCACACTATAAAAGTACTATTTGGTACTCAGGTTTATTTATTGGCTTATTTGTTATGAAAGTGTTGTTGTTTACTTAAGAAACTACATATCTGAAAGGCAAAAATCTATACATTAACCAAAAATGTAAATAAATGATATATTTTTAAAATAGGTATCTTTAACTTTATGATCCAGAGAATACAAGACGATTCCAGATGTTCATCATAAGCAGACGCCATATGCGGTCGAGTCTGATTCCTGAATGAGTCGTGTCTCAAACGCCTTGTATTTTACTAAATAGTCTTGCTAACACTACGTCACCTTCTATGGGCAAACCGCTCGCGCATGCGCACTATTTAGTGAGGCGGTGCTGTATTTGGGACACAGCCGTGGAGAAATCTAGGGGAAGACTAGTGGAACAAGATGGCTGATGTGGGACCAGAAGAGAGTTTTATCTTCTTTGTAACAAAATAACGGAGGACAAAAGCATCCGGAAATACTGTGGAATTGATCCTTTATTCAGTAGGCGTGTAGTTAAATGTGTTTTTTCTTTGTAAGTGGTATTTTTCCTTACAAAAACCTGAGGGAAGTTGTTGTTTTTTTTTTTTTTGGACATTTTCGTCATATTCTTATTTTTTTTGCGGATTTCTGATTAAATAGTAAAAGAACGATATTTTGTAATATTTTATAACATATCAAGTGATTTAACAAGGCTGTGTTGAAAGGTATATAGCATACTTTCTTTAAAAAAAAAAAAAAAGAAATGAGCTCTAGTCGAAACCGTTGTCAAGCAGCCAGAACCCCGAGCAACGCGCATGCGCAGAAACAGCCGCCGGTTGAAGGGCTCGAGATGGAGAGGATGGAGCCGCAGGGAGAAGTGGGGCTCGGGGTCCCCGAAGATCAGCCTTCTCCATCATCTAACCCCGGCTCCAGACAGGCGTGGAGCCGAGACAACCCGGGATTCGAGCCTGAAGAGGGTATGGAGGCGAACTGGAGCCCGGGACGGAGATCCTTATCTGACACTTCGAGCAGCGGCAGCAGCGGACTGGGGAGTTTTCCCAGCGGGAGCAACGCGGGCCTCCACCGGGGACTTTACCCGACTCCATCCGCTGATGGACTTCATCACCAGCCGCCAAGCTGGGTAGTGAAGATCCTGGAGAAAATCAGACGTAATGCTTTGCCTTCTGAACTATTCACCATCATACTAACTTTTCAGTTTCATTACACAGTACAATATTTAACAAGGGTATACTTTAAAAGTTTCCAGTCCTGGGAGAAATATGGAAATTCTGACCAATCAAAAAATACAAGGTGTTCTGTTGTCACATCTGGTATTGAAATACATCTAAGAAAGATTAAAAATAGACATCCTAGACAGGATAAGTTGAAATCTGGCATTTTAACGATCTAACGCATCTCTAGTGGCCACTTCTTCTTCTTCTTCTTCTTCATCTTCTTCTTCATCATCATCTGAAGCACTTTATCAGAATGAAGTTCCAATCCTTGCAGGGAAGTTTGGAAAAGTCTGAAATCCTTATAATAAACAGAGTGAAAACTGTAATTCGGTGCACCCGTAATATCCCAAAATGCACTGCAGGCAGTACTTATTCTGTAATGTTTGTAGGAAGTAAGGCACCCTCCTAGACACCATGTTACCTTGTAATGTGATCGCATTACATTACTCAATATTCATTACTCAGTATTGTAGTCGACTAATACTGCGGTTCGATGTTGAAGTCTGCTCAATGATTTCAGTTCTGTGGGGCACACGTCACCTGGAGGAGAGGGACAGCAGCAGAGAGATGTACCTGAAGAATGTCCTCAGAGAGATGATAACCTACGTGCTTTTTCTCATCACCTTATGCATCTGTAAGTGAAACACACTGATATTTACTAAACAATTTCTACCATTATATGAATGATTTACCACTGCCACAATAACAACAGGTATTTTCCAAAATGTATTAATGTTTTAAAGGTCATTAGATATCCAACTGATGCTTTTTGTCACATTTAGCAAAAATAAAAATGACTTTTATTGAGTGTTTTGCACTTTTAAATAGATATGCGTATAGGTGTACAGATGTACAGATCATATACATAGGATGTAAACTAGAGTAAGCGACGAATTTACAGTTATAAGTAGTTAAATAAATAAATGCATTCCTTACAGTATACCAAGGCTTAATAAGGCAATGTTAATAGAATCATATCTTCCAGAAGGAGCAATAATTATAGGTTAACTAAGATAAAATTAGGATAACTCACATGAACGTGTGCTGTTCTAGGAAAACAATAAACAACACGTCGATGAGATGTGGCCCAGTGCAAAGAATTTACTGTTACAACCCACAAATTGATTATTTACCAATAGCACCATTGCTAGTAACAAGTATTTAAATCTTCATATATTTGTTAACAATTTGTTAACACTAACAATTTTTAATAATTAAAAAATGACATATATCATTCTAGGTTTTAGCAATTTGTAATTCCATTTAATTCTGCATTAGTTTCTGATATCGTGTACAATACATCATAGCAGCTCTGGACCGTATAGCAGTCATTTCCTCATCAGCCTCACTTTTTTTTGTCTGTATTACGTTATGGAAGTTTTTAAACTGTGCCATGTTTGTACGGTGATGAGAGCACATAAGCACTATTCTGTCTGCAGAAGACTGGAACTATTACTGAGCAGCCGGATGACTTACAGTTGCGTTTTTCCAGATAATTACCTGCAATCAGACATAATATGAGGATTTGAGAAGCCAGAGTTGGTAATAAGGATACCATATGGTCCTGTTTTTTGCCCACGGGTCCAAAAATCTGGCTTCAGCTGGTTTGTTATGCAATTTACTGGCAGAACCATTTCAGCACACGAGGCTGGCTTTGAGGGAGCAAAAACGGAAAGAAACGAAATACTCCCAAAGCCTGAACAAAAGCAAGTCTGTAAAGAGAAATTGCACATTTTATACCATTCCAGTGCTCTCTCTCTCTCTCTTTCTCTCATTCTCTCTCTCTCTCTCTCGTTCTCTCTCTATGTATATATGTGTATATATGTATATATATATATATATATATATATATATATATATATATATATATATATATATATATATATATATATATCGTCGCTGTTGGGCGGAATCCTCGTATCTCCAAAACCATTCTTTTTCAGGAAATTAAAAAAATGCCGTATTTTTTGAGTTGTTAAACATTGTATTGTTAAAGTTGTTATTATACCTTATATTGCTTTCATATACTGTTGTGTACCAACATTAACACAACATTTTCCCAAAGTCACGTTTTATCGGAGATACAAGCTTTATGACTTGGGAGCAGGGAGATACGAGATTATGCTGTCATTGATAAGAACGGTACGGACACAGACGTCGCTGCTGCCAGCAGTGTTCAATAAAGTCTGCGATCACGTTGAGCCTTTTGACAAGAGACAAGGCAAAAAAGAGACAAGGCTTCAATAGTTAACCAAAGCTAATGACTGTAGTTACATACATCTTCCTAAACTCTATTTTAAAGGTTTAAGAGCTATAAGTGATGCAATATAAAACACGATAAGCTGATTAGGCTGTCTAATAGGTGGAAATTAGTCTAATCTGCTCGCAAACTTACCATCGTGGCTCACGGTTTTCTTTCTGCACAGAAGCATTACAGCTATCGATTTTTAACAAAACAGGCCTACTCAAATGTATCTAACCTAACTATTTTCACTTGTTAGTGTTAGTGTTTTACATGCACAGTGCCAAGAGAGGCATTGTCTATTATATAAGTAGGCTGACTTAAAGTCAGTAAAAGAATGATAAAAACAATAATTTAATAGTGGTATCCAAAACATTAAATTTAATTCAAATATTATATTATAAAAAAACATTTTAAAACGTCAATGAACATATCAATAAGCATAATAAGCAGTAATAAATAGATATTTAAAATACATCAATAACAGATAAACATAGATAAAATGATAGTTAAAGGAATAGTTCACCCAAAAAATAAAATTAATGAAGGTCAAATTATCATTTCACTACGTTATACGGCATGTTTACGTATAATAACGAGGCAAAAAGCCAACCAGCTTGCTTAAAGTGATGAGCATGACGGCAAAGGCAGCTACTTGTTGAACATAACGGTTTTGCCTTGACATTGTAAGATACAATCCTATCTTATCTGCAATGCACAGGGTTTAGTCCGCGTTGCAGTGGATTGTCTTGCGCTAAATTCCTCTCCTCAGACGAGCACCAGAACTAGCGGGGGTCAATTTTTTTTTCTTTGAGCCCCATGAAAATCAGTTTAGATATCACTTTAAGACGTGTTTATTCGTTGCCACTCTTAATCTTGAGGAGAAATATCCCGCGGAGTGAAGAAGAGGTGGAGTTACGAGGTTTCTCAGACAGTTGAAGTGTCCAATGGAGTTAAGAGATTTGCGATCAAGCTATTTTCAAGAATTTAGATTGGTTAATAACTTGTAAAAATAACAGACCCCCGTGGGGACTGACCAATAGCATCGATTTGGACATACGAGGTTTCCGCCCGACAGCGACAATGTATATATATATATATATATATATATATATATATATATATATATATATATATATATATATACAGTGATACCTCGAGATACGAGTGCTTTGACATACTGAGCTGTGATTCGACCAAATTTTTGGCTTGAGATACGAGCAAATTTTTGAGATACGAGCATCTGAGCCGCCGCCGCCGCCGAAACAAAGATCCCAACAGCCACGTGTGCTCTGTTTCCCCCGCCTCAGCTTCTCACTCGGTTAAAGCCGCCTTTCCACTGCACACGACAAACGACCGCCGATAAACCGGAAGTCATTCATTTCCTATGGAGAGTCGCAAAGGGGCTGCGTGAGGTGCCGACCATCTGCGTTTTAAGCGTTGGATCCGTTAAACAATTTTAACTTGTGTGACTACACTGCATCCGATATGCCGACCGGACGGGTTTTTATTAAAACGACCGGCAGATGTTAGTGAGGAAAGAGTGACAAAAAAAGCAAAAACAAGTGAAGAGAAAAACGATGAAGAAAATTAAGCAAAATTAATGTAAAGAAAACAGAAATTGTAGCAATTAAGTTCAGTTAAGTTAAGAGAAATCAAGCATCGCGTTAGTTCAGGCAGGCCACGTCGTCAAGCGTGCATCAGCATCAGCTGTTAATCAGCTGTCCACGACGCGCACCAATCCGGTTACGACATCCATATTACCCGACCATTTAAATTCCCATTCATTGCTGCTGCGATTTAAACTCCCTCCTCCAACCCCGACTCCACCATGCCGGAACCTGTGTTCGTTGTACCAGTTTACGTCATAAATCTCCACATATTTTTCTCTCTCTCGCCCTCTCTCTCTCTAATTATTTAATTATTTATTTATCCATTTATTCATTTATTATTTTCCTTTCCTATTTTTAACTCTATGCATGATTAATGGTTCTGTTATACGGGGGTCTATTCTATTTTCTAGTTGCTGCTCTCCCCGCTCTAAATGAAGTTTAGTTAAGTTCCATTTAAGTGTAAAGTAGCATTAAGAGTGTACAGTAGCATTAAGAGTGTAAAGTAGCATTAAGAGTGTACAGTAGCATTAAGAGTGTAAAGTAGCATTAAGAGTGTACAGTAGCATTAAGAGTGTACAGTAGCATTAAGAGTGTAACGTAGCATTAAGAGTGTAAAGTTGCATTAAGAGTGTACAGTAGCATTAAGAGTGTACAGTAGCATTAAGAGTGTAAAGTAGCATTAAGAGTGTAAAGTAGCATTAAGAGTGTAATTCCTCCTAACTCCTCCGCCTGTTTACTCCTCCCTCAACCTCCGTGCGCATCTTCCGTAAAGTAAAACCAGTTTATTTTTTTTAACATTCTCTTTTATTACTGTATGTTTTTATACAATATTTGACATTTATAAATACAGGTTCTGTACATTTTTCATATTCAAAACACATAAACAAAACAACTGGAGTGGAATTTTGCGAGCTGGAATGGATTAATGGGATTTAAATGGGGAAAATTGCTTTGAGATACAAGCAATTTGAGATACGAGCAAGGTACGAAACTCGTATCTCAAGGTATCACTGTGTGTGTGTATATATATATATAAGCAAAAAAATAAAAGATGCAAGAAACAAGTTTCTAGGAAGCTCTGTTTAAATCTGATAAACCTGTTTCATCTTTTGTCTGAATGTGTTTCAGTAACATACGGGATAGTGAGCACTAACATGTACTACTACACCAAAGTCATGTCTCAGCTCTTCCTGGACACGCCACTGTCAAGCGGCGAGACCACCACCTTCAGGAGCCTCTCCACCATGGAGGACTTCTGGAAAGTAAAGACCTTTGTATTGCATTTCAATGAATCAACTTTGAGAACGTTCTTAATCTTTTTTTTTTTTTCAAAACCTGTTTTAAGCATGTGAACACTAAACAAAAGTAAGCGCTTCATTTCAGTACACAGAGGGGCCTTTCCTAAACGGGATGTACTGGGAAGTGTGGTACAACAACAAGAGCCTGCCGGAGAACCAGAGCCTCATCTATTATGAGAACCTGCTGTTGGGAGTCCCGCGCCTGCGTCAGGTCAAAGTCCTCAACGAGTCTTGTCCTGTTCACGAGGAGCTGAAGGACGAAGTGTACGACTGCTACGGCGTTTACGCAGCCGCCTACGAGGACAAGAAGTCGTTTGGACTGAAAAATGGCACAGCGTAAGACAAAAAAATATCTTTTTACTGAAACACACAATGCGTTTAGAATGAAGTTATATAACACAGTGTATAATACAGTATTTCGGTTATGATATGTTATATGGGATACTTGTTAGCATATAGATTATTGGCATCTGTCATTTAATAAACATTTACCAATAGTAATATTTCAAGGAGTGTAGATCACTATCAATGGGTTGATGATCATTATAAGTGGCAAAATTTTGCAGGATGCATCTCCATTATCTTCATAGTTCTCTATGTGTTGAATCGTCTGTGTTTTCTGTCTGTCGTTACTCGCTGCTACTGGACATTTAAAAAGTATTACCTAATTTAGGCATCTTTTACCTCAGTAATAGTGTGTGTGTGTGTGTGTGTGTGTGTGTAACGATAGTTGGTAGAATTAGAAGAGAAGAGAAGATATTGTCCGCGGCTGGACAAATGCATATAACAAGTGTGAAATATTTACAAATGACTGTTTTTTTTTTTTTTTGGAGGCTCAATGAATTGCAATGCCCAATGCTTGTGTGTGTGTGTGTGTGTGTCGCATCATTTCGGTAGATCATATTTTGCCCTCTGCTAGGCAAAGGCATATCAAAAGTGAGAAATATTTACAAATGTGTAGCTTTTTTTTTCTGAAGGCCTAATGAAATGCAGTGCCCAAATGTGTGTGTGCGTGTGTGTGTGTGTGTGGTGTGTGAGTGTGTGTTTTGGGTGCGTGTATCAGTGAACATTTTATGTGTACATTTTTGTGTCTGTACTGTATGTATGTTCATTGCGCTGAAAAGGGCAAAAGTGTGACCTATTGCCCCACTAAATGTGGCCGGGTCAAAATGACCCAGAAGGATCGAAATCGCATAGTATATACTGGTCTGAACACAAAGTTCAACGAAAATAGACAAAATTAATTTTACTTGCAAAGTTCATCATTTGGAAAAATCCTGGTAAATTTCAGGCAAATATTTGGAAAAAAAAACCCAAGTTATAACACATTAAAACCTTCCAGCTGGGTCAAATAGACCCAGGGAAAATAGGAAGGTTAAGTAAGTATCTGTCTGTCTATCTGTCTGTCTGTCTGTCTGTTGATCGATCGATCAAATCAGTATATTGTGTACACAAATGAGGTTACTGGTAAGAACCCAGTCTCAAACATTGGGACTATGATGACTCGAAGTGTAGCTGGTGTAAAGACTATTTCACGCCTCTATAAAACAATAAGTATGATCTGATTTCCTGTGTGTGTTTCAGGTGGGTGTACGCTGAGGAAATCAGCCTCGGGGAAAGCAGCTACTCGGGTGAAGTGGGCACATATCGAGGAGGAGGTTTCTATCAGGATCTGTCTCGCACCAGGGACGAGTCCGACAGACAGCTGCAGGAGCTGAAGGCCAACCTGTGGCTGGATCGAGGCACCAGAGCCGTGTTCCTCGACTTTTCCGTTTACAACGGCAACATCAACCTCTTCTGCATCATCAGGTACACACAGACCCACAGGAGAGTAGGTGAAAGTTGACTCGGGATTCGGTAAATCTGACTAATCTCCGATCGAAGGAAAATAGCTATTGGTAATTGTGAAAATGAAACAGTTTAATGCAAAAAATACTTCAAATTAATTTACAACAAAATAACTGCTGACCTGAATGACATTAATATTACATTGTTTAAAAAAATGTTATATAAATTATGTTGTTATCTTACAATTTTCGTTATAATTATCTAATTTAACAGGTCTAACATACATTTTTGCTCTTCGGTGTTCTAAACAGTTTTAAGATGATGTTCATAGCAACCATGGAAAAGTAAAACGCCTGAACCTGAGAAACCTTGTGTCACCGTGAACATGATATCCAGTGATATCTCAGTCAAGCGCATTGTGACTATTGTTTTATCTTTCATCATGATATGCTAGTGAGCTGGAAAAATAACGCTAAAAATGCTGGCAGTTTGTTTAAGGCAGCTTAAAGTGAGCAGCAACATGTTATGCATACCCACAGAATCAACTAGAGAGTAATTTATTCTATATACAGATTGCTGGTGGAGTTTCCAGCCACAGGGGGCGCTGTGACCTCATGGCAGTTCCAGACTGTGCGTTTGATGCGCTATGTGTCCAGCTGGGACCACTTTGTGGGGCTGTGCGAGGTCATCTTCTGCTTCTTCGTTCTGTATTACCTGGTGGAGGAGGTGCTGGAGATCCGCCTGCACCGCCTGCGCTACTTCAAAAGCTTGTGGAACTGCCTGGATGTGCTCATAGTAACGGTACTGGCAAATACGCTTGAATTTGGTGCAGCATTTTTTTACATGAATTAGTGAAATTGCAAACACAAGATTCTTCTTTTCAACTCCTACTAGTGAATAATCATATTTCATTTCTTTTATGATAGCCGTACTTATGTTTCGTGCACACGACATGGGTTTTGGCTGAATGCGTGTTGTGATGATGACACAGGATGTGTCACGGCTCAGATCTGCTGTGGTAATTTTACGCAAGGTCCTATGAATATCACAGAGTTTGCTTGTTTTTGTGTTATTGTCTGTGAAATCCTAGAGGGATCGATAGAGATAGAATTCTTGTTTTAGTATAACCTGGAGAATGGGTGATCCCACCAGTGCTGGGGTGGTTTTGTGGGAAAAAATGGCTTTTCAAAATGTACACACTATAAAATGAAGAACATTTTTACTGGTCTAAGATTTTTTCGCAGTGTAACTATTCTATTTTGTTCTCTGTATGTGATTAAACATTAATAATTCATATTATTAGGGAGAAAATTCAGGCAGAAAAGCAGTAGAATTTGTTCTGGTTGTGGGACTTGACTGCATTCCATCACAGTTTATGGTGGACGTCACATCGCTTACCAGTCAATGTCCCAAAAATAATATTAGTGTTAATATGTTAATAATATTAGTTGCTTTGCAAGGTTGGAAAATTGTCAGTTAAATATTTGCCATTCCTAAGATTTATTTTCTTAATCTTATTCTTATTCACCAAAACTTTGTCCTCTATGTTTGATTTTCTCACATGCCTCTGAATTTGCAACCTGCATGGTAAGGAAGCTCTTGACATCACTGCATGTTTCTGAAATGATAACTATAATCTCCAATGTGACCAGAGCTTTTTAAAAGAGGACACAATCTGTCACCTCCCGAAAGATTGCATGCAGAATTACATGCATGTTCGAGAAAGCCCAACTTTGCATCATAATTCTGTAAATTCCTTATGTGAGCTTTCTGAATATCTCTCATAGCTAAGCGTGCCTGCCATCATCATGAACATCTACAGGACCTCAGCAGTCAACAGCAGGCTGAAGTTCCTGCTGGAAAACCACAACACTTACCCGAACTTCGGTCCTCTCGCTCGGCTGCAGGTTCAGTTCAACAATCTGGCCGCCATCATCGTCTTTCTCGCCTGGGTCAAAGTGAGCCTCTTATCTGTGGATCTGTTCACTGTTTATTCGCTGTACACTCGGCTGGATAAAGAATAAAACCCTTTTCTCTTTCTGCAGCTATTTAAGTTTGTCAACTTTAATAAGACCATGAGCCAGCTGTCCACCACAGTGTCCCGGTGTGCTAAAGACCTGCTGGGATTTGCCATCATGTTCTTCATCGTGTTTCTGGCATACGCACAGCTGGCATACCTAGTGTTCGGGACACAACTCAACGACTTCAGTACCTTCCAAGCCTGCATGTGAGTCCAGGAGACCCTTACCCTGATGTCTGTTTTATTCCTCTTATATCACAGCAATTTCCTAGTGATTACTCCAAAATAAATTTCATCCATTTGTATTTGCATTTAATGTTGTGGAAGGTCCATGTTCTGTAAGGTTTCCTCTTATAGCAGTCGTAAACAGTCATTCCTTTATCTGCTAGTTATTTCTCTCTCAAATTAGTCAGCTACATCCATTCTCTTTTACAGGAGTGACCTGGTCAAGAAGGCAGCAAAAGACACAACAAAAAAGACAAAACAAAACAAAACAAAAACTTAAAGCTATAATCCGTTATACTACTACTTCATCTTCTTTTTTCTTCTTCTTACTGATATTGTTCTAATAATAATCCAGAAAGTTTATAAAGGTTATATAACAAATGTCATCTTCTTTGCTAAAAGCTGGTGAAGTAATTCACCACTAAAAAGAAAGTAAGGTTTGCAAACTTAATCATGCTTATTGTCTCTCACCATCTCCCCTGGGCAGTTTCACACAGTTCCGGATCATTCTAGGAGACTTCGACTTCTCAGAGATCGAAGAGTCCGACAAAGTCCTGGGGCCGATTTACTTCACCACCTTTGTTTTCTTCATGTTCATGATTCTGTTGGTAAGTAAACAACAACAACAACAACAAAAATCAGATGACTACCGGACATCGAAATATCCAAAATGGGATCAAATCAGGAAATTTATTAGTCAATATTTTAGTGCATATTTCCCTTACATATATCTTTTCAAATGTAATGAAATAGAGACTAACCTTTCCTTAATCTAACACTACATCTAGCAACATTTTTGAAAATAATGGCAACATGAAATTCTTGCATCCAGGAAGATCTTTGGCGTTATTAAGTAGATGTTAACAAATTTGGTTAATTATGACCAAAATAAGATCCATTCCAGATTTAGACCCCCAGTGCTTTTATAGTAAGCTACAGCTTTTTGGGGAAGGTTTTCCACTATAGATTTTGTAGCATGGCTGTGGGGATTTGTGATCATTCATCTACAAGAGCATTAGTGAGATCAATCACTGATGCCAGGTGAGGAGGTTTGGGATGCAGTCAGTGTTCTAGTTCATCCCAAAGCTGTTCACTGAGGTCGAGGTCAGGGATCTGTGCAGTTTTTGTCTTCATTGAGCTCACTTAATGGACAGGAACATTGTCATGCTGGAACTGTTTTGGGCCTCCTAGTTCAGCACAATAAAGCATTCTATACAGATGTGGGCTTCAAACTTTGTATTAAAGATGCACTGCCACACGTATTTCATTACTTTTGTGGTAATGTCTGAAGTTTACCATGGACTCTGTAACTTTTTTTGTGGAAAAAAAGCCTTGGTTACCTTGTTTCAAGCCATTCTAGTGTGGTATAGAAAGCCTGCAGGGAGACTCAGCTCGATTTGCGGCAGTTCTCATGAATATTCAAATGAGCTATGCTGCTTGGCTCCGATTGGCTAACCGCTAGGATATGAGAACATGACTATTCATTCACCCAGCGCAATAAGTAGCCTAGGCTAGAGGAACTTTGTTTACAATCACCTTGAATTGCGGCAGAATGGCTTCTTCACAAGCCCGTTGACGTTCAGCCATCCTTGCTGTATAGGAAACTCACTGAGCTACACGAATTCTGGGAGTGCGGTCTCAATTGGGAGAGCTCATGAATAGTAATGAGCTCAATCATTACTACGTCACACTGAGCAACTTTTCCAACTGACCTGATTTCTCCCCTTATTTCTTTTAAGTGGCTAGAACTGACCGGGGAGGCAACAGTTTGTTTTCAAATTCACAACACAACACAAACACATATGGACCTAACACATATCAAAAAATACAAGTAAAAACGGTGCATAAATATTACAGTAATTCAGTAGGAACAACTGGTACCTGTAACGGTATTTTTTTTGTTAATTACAGAACATGTTCTTAGCCATCATCAATGACACTTACTCAGAGGTGAAGGCTGACATGGCACAGCAAAGATCTGAAATGGAGATTACTGACCTCATTAAAAAGGTATGTAAGTCATGTGATCAAATGGCTTTTTATACCTGGCATTCATTGTTTAAAATAATGAAGAATAAATAGCTGAAAATCTAAAGAAATGCGAATGGAGAAAAGCGTAGACTTCGGTGTGCTTCCTCAGGGCTACCACAAGGCCATGGTGAAACTGAGGCTGAGGAAGACTGCGGTGGATGACATATCTGATAGCCTTCGTCAGGCAGGAGGGAAACTCAACTTCGACGAGCTCCGGCAGGACTTGCGAGGGTGACCAAAAGTTTGCCTGACGTATAATTTTAAGGACGAAGAAGCCACAAGGTTGATGTGTTTGTGCTGAGTGAACATGTGCTGGTGTGTTCGCAGAAAGGGACACTCGGACGCCGAGATCGAAGCCATTTTCGCCAAATACGATCTGGATGGAGACCAGGAGCTCACTGAGCATGAACACCAGCAGATGAGGGATGACCTGGAGAAAGAGAGAGTGAGTGCATGGAAAGTTATCCATGGGCCTGATCCATGAATTCTTTTGTAAATAGGAGCTGACATTTTCATAGATACAGTTATATTTTTGAGACTAAGTTTAGTTCTGTAAATTCAGTCCTATAACATATCAGGTGATCGTCTATATTTTGGAATAAGACTCACCATGTAAACCGTGACCGTGCACGGAAAATTACAGCAATTTATTTCCATGCACAAGAAATTTAGCACAAATCCATGAAAGCATCTACAAACGTCTTTAGTGAAAGGTTGAAAGATGAGGCCCATGGTTTTGCAAGAAGGATTGTATGTCAGTAGGAATTTAGAGTATTTAGTTATTCTTAATCTACTATTTTGTTAAATCCTTAGTTATTCTATTAGTATTTTGTAAAACAAAAAAAACGCTAATGCTAAGCGTTAGTTTACCTTCCAATCAGCTGATTGACTGTATTTATGTTTGGGGGATCTGCTTTAAATTGAACTGTTGACTTACAAAAAAGTCACACACACACACACACACACACACACACACACACACACACACGCACACATCTGTATAGATGCTCAGTGTCTCTCACCCACACGCCAGGAGGACTTGGATTTGGAGCGCAGTTCGCTGCCCAGGCCTCTGAGCGGGCGGAGCTTTTCCCGTAGCCAGGATGACTCGGAGGAGGATGACGACGAGGACAGTGGACACAGTTCTCGTCGCCGTGGCAGCAGCTCTGGGGGTGTGTCCTACGAGGAGTTTCAAGTGTAAGCTTCTCATTCATGTCAGGTCTAGAAACAAATATTCAGAACAAACAGAATATCTTAATCATATTAAATGCTGAATATGAGAATGTTCTGACTCAAGGAGAAAGAATCAGTAAATTCAATTAGCTTGACTGAAATAAACCAAATATGAAGTTTTGTAATGTATCAAAAAGGAGGTGGATGTGTAGTGAGGTGTGTGGTCTGTTCTCAGCGTGGTGCGGAGGGTGGACCGTATGGAACACTCGATTGGTAGTATCGTGTCCAAGATCGATGCGGTCATCGTAAAGCTGGAGGCCATGGAACGAGCCAAGCTGAAGAGGAGAGAGGTCCTTAGCAGGCTGCTGGATGGTATCATGGAGGTGAGGCCTTCACGCTAAAGGCACAAAGACATGGAAGTTCTTTACAAACCAGTGACAAGTTGTGACAAGTTATGTTGGGAATATATACTGTATATATGACAACTTTTCCAGAGTACATGATCACAACTCAGGGTTTAGGAAAGAAACAGTTTGAGGTATGTGGCCCAGGTGGATGGGTCCAGAAAGCTAAAGGGGTGTGGCCAAGATGGATGGCTCCAGAAAGCTAAAGGGGTGTGGCTGAGGTGGATGGATCCAGAAAGCTAAAGGGGTGTGGCTGAGGTGGATGGGTCCAGAAAGCTAAAGGGGTGTGGCTGAGGTGGATGGATCCAGAAAGCTAAAGGGGTGTGGCCGAGGTGGATGGGTCCAGAAAGCTAAAGGGGTGTGGCTGAGGTGGATGGATCCAGAAAGCTAAAGGGGTGTGGCTGAGGTGGATGGATCCAGAAAGCTAAAGGGGTGTGGCTGAGGTGGATGGGTCCAGAAAGCTAAAGGGGTGTGGCTGAGGTGGATGGGTCCAGAAAGCTAAAGGGGTGTGGCCGAGGTGGATGGCTCCAGAAAGCTATAGGGGTGTGGCTGAGGTGGATGGGTCCAGAAAGCTAAAGGGGTTGTGGCTGAGGTGGATGGGTCCAGAAAGCTAAAGGGGTGTGGCCGAGGTGGATGGCTCCAGAAAGCTAAAGGGGTGTGGCCTAGGTGGATGGCTCCAGAAAGCTAAAGGGGTGTGGCCGAGGTGGATGGCTCCAGAAAGCTAAAGGGGTGTGGCTGAGGTGGATGGGTCCAGAAAGCTAAAGGGGTGTGGCTGAGGTGGATGAGATATTTTGATGAGATTTCCCTGATTCATTTTGATTAGATTTTTGTTTAGAATTTTTGCTTTTTAAATCCAGGTTTCTTTACATTCACTACTATTTATTCTTTCTCTCTCTCAGGATGAAAGGATGGGAAGGGATACAGAGGTCCACAGGGAGCAGATGGAGCGCCTGGTGCGAGATGAGCTTGAGCGCTGGGAGTCAGACGACGCCATCTCTCAGGTCAGCCATCAACACGTTACTCCGGTCGGTGCAGGAGCGCAGCCCCGCCCACGCAGCACTCGCCCCTCCTCCTCGCTGTCCACTGAGGGTCCAGACACCGGAAGCAATGGATCTGGACATGTTTAAGACCTCTCCAACAGCTCCTGTGGCCTTATTATGTATTCAAGCACTAAATGATCACCTTATGTCCGTATCACAGTACACTAGCTATATAATCGATTATTAAACTGGAGTGTATTCTGATCATTAATCAAGGTACATCGGAACAATCTTTAATCGGCTTTACTCCATGTACTAAGCAAAATAGGTCTAGGTTTATGCATAAAGCTCATTTTTGGTTTGTATATATTTAAATAAGTAATTTACTTCTTATGTTAATGAGGTCATTGTACAATGAAGGCATCGTGTGTGAAACGATTTAATAACACTCTTCTATCCTGCCACAGACAGAATGTAAATTACATGTAAATTACAAGTAAAAATTCTGTTTACTTTCTTAAACAGAAAGTCGGTAATCAGTAATGTTCTGTATTTCCTTTTATTTCTTTACCTTCAGTGATTAGTTATTTACAAAACGTCCCTAGTATTTAGCTCAGTTAAAAAAAATCCTTCTTTCCTACACCGAGAATAAGAATCACATACGTATACATGGACAGAACAAAAGTCTGCCTTTAAAATAAAACTGACTTTTAGGTCAAATTAATAGGAATTTTCATGCAGATTATTTCTGAACGAAAACAACTCGAACACAGAATAAGATTAAATGGCTTTGTATTCACTACATATCCTCACTACATAGGGTTTAAAGCAATGACATTGTAGTGCACTATAGCATTCGAAAAGCCAGTAAGTGCCTGAAATATTTATTTTATATGTATATTTGATCAGCTAGGGGGGACACGGTGGCTTAGTGATTAGCACGTTCGCCTCACACCTCCAGGGTTGGGGTTCGATTCCCGCCTCCACCTTGTGTGTGTGGAGTTTGCATGTTCTCCCCGTGCCTCCGAGGTAGTTCGGATAAGCGGTAGAAGATGAATGAATTTGATCAGCTAATTATACAAATATACGAAAAATCCATGTCAGAATTGGAATCAATTTTTTCCAAATCCTTTTCTCACGCAAAGTTAATTTATTCGAAACATTTAGAAAACATGTAGGGGGCACGGTGGCTTAGTGGTTAGCATGTTCGCCTCACACCTCCAGGGTTTGGGGTTCGATTCCTGCCTCCACCTTGTGTGTGTGGAGTTTGCATGTTCTCCCCATGCCTCTGGGTACTCCCCTGGTCCAAAGACATGCATGGTAGGTTGATTGGCATCTCTGGAAAATTGTCCGTAGTGTGTGATTGCGTGAGTGAATGAGAGTGTGTGTGTGTGCCCTGCGATGGGTTGGCACTCCGTCCAGGGTGTATCCTGCCTTGATGCCCGATGACGCCTGAGATAGGCACAGGCTCCCCGTGACCCGAGGTAGTTCGGATAAGCGGTAGAAGATGAGTGAATGAATAAATGAATTTAGAAAACATCAGATACATCATATAAAGGTTCAATATCAAACATTTAAGCGCACATTTATCATTTCTCCATTTAGTTACTAATTTAAGTGAATGCATTATACAATAAAAAAAAGTCCTTCTTTTAATCATTTAACTTTTTTTTTTTTTTAATATAGGGACTCAGTATGTTGTATTTAATAAAGTATTTTGTACTTTGGTTTGTAATTAAAACACAAGGATTTTGGTTATTAAAAGAGGTTTAAGTCACACATTTGTAGTTACTTTTAGCTAATAGAGTTGCTCGAGCATCATGCTTTGTTATGTAAACCTATACCAGGTGATGTATTACTTATTAATGTCACTTTTAAAAAATGATTTTTTTTTTATTTTATACGTGTTGTAACTTTTAAACAAACTTCGATTCGGAGTGCATCTGCTTTCATGGGAAGCTTATCGTGTGCTTGTTTGACTCGTACAGCTGAAGTTTGCAAAGCTTTTCGCTGATATTAGTTTTGCCTCACCACAGAAGATATGATGTCAGTATCGAGATGACGACATCCTCAGAACTGTATCATCGGTACTATTATAATACTGCACACCTATTGTTCTATTTTCATACTAATTTTTTTTTATTATCTTTACCCAAATCTCGTATTAGTGTCAATACTTTTGGCAAACTGCATATTTTTGATACACCTTTTCTCCACACTGCTTTTGGATATATATTTTTTTTTTGTATATTATATTCAATTATTAAGGCTGATATTCAGTATGATTCAGTATGGCGCTATATTTTTCTGTTTGTCGACGTCTGTAGGTATAACGTGAGCTCGTTCCAGTGAGAGCAGAACTTCTATCAGCAAACAGCTCTGGAGATTTGGCTCTGTATTTCTGAATGTTTTAATCAGTATTACTGTTTTAATATTTGCATTGTTTGAGAATAAAATATTTGCACATTTTCACAGTGCTGGGTGTTTTTCTGGGTGTGTTACACTGAGTCATGACACCCGAGAGTGAGATATTGAGACTGAAGGTACAAGTCGACAGAATCCGGGTGAGATAATAAATCATGAAGGTGAGGTAGACGAGCAGGCGAGGCAGAAGTCACCATGCTGCCACTTCTGGGCCCTTGAACAAGTCCTTTAACTCTCAATTGCTCAGTTGTGTAAATGAGATAAATGTAATTCGCTCTGGAGAAGGGCATCATAAATATACATGAGATACACAGAAGAAGAAGAAGGCTTTATTTGTCACATTACAGCACAGAGAAATTATTTTCTTTTTTTTTTTTCCATTTAAATTTATATTTAAGGCATTTGGCAGACATCTTTATCCAGACCGGCTTACAGGAGTGAATACATTGATACACAGAGAACACAGACAAGTTTCTTTTTTTCTTTCTTTTAAGTTTTAGTTTTAGTACCTCAGGAAGAGGCAGGTCTGCGCTTGTTCAGAAGCTGGGGTTAGAGAGCAGGGTCAGACGTGATACAGTGTCCCTGTAACAAAAAGGCCCAGCTTTGTGGACCTGGGGCTTAAACCTAGTGACCTTCTGAGCAGAAACTTAGGAGTCAGCAACGCGGATCATAAATCCAAGTTTGAGACTGTTTTTACATCAAACACCATTCCTGATGTAAACCGTAAGCTTTTTCTTTTATTTTCTGGGCTTGGCGCTGCCTAGGAATCAGTCCTGGTATGAGAGCACAGGATCTGATCTGCTGGACCACCAGGCAACCAGGCAAGAAGAAGTTACTAGTCGTCTTTTCCGTAGATTAACCAAAAACAAACGATCAACACCCGCAAAGAATTGATAGCTTAAAAAAAATGAGATTTCCAGCTTCAGTGCTATTTAGGCTGTGAAAATGACATCAGTACATCTTAGTACCAACCATTATGGTGAATAAGCTGTAGCTGATCTGAAACGGTTGATCCTGTAACTGAGAGCAAGCATCATGGAAGCTCATGTCCATCAGCAGAGCTCTGTTTATGTTTTAATGACTGGATTTAGAATGTAATGTCTACAGCCGGGGGGGGCACAGTGGCTTAGTGGTTAGCACGTTCGCCTCACACCTCCAGGGTCGGGGTTTGATTCCCGCCTCCACCTTGTGTGTGTGTGTGTGGAGTTTGCATGTTCTCCCCGTGCCTCGGGGGTTTCCTCCGGGTACTCTGGTTTCCTCCCCCGGTCCAAAGACATGCATGGTAGGTTGATTGGCATCTCTGGAAAATTGTCCCGAGTGCGTGAGTGAATGAGAGTGTGTGTGTGTGTGTGCCCTGCGATGGGTTGGCACTCCGTCCAGGGTGTATCCTGCCTTGATGCCTGATGACGCCTGAGATAGGCACAGGCTCCCCGTGACCCGAGGTAGTTCGGATAAGCGGTAGAAGATGAATGATGTCTACAGCCGTGACTGGGATCTCCAGTCATTCTCACGTCTATTTTCTTACGCAAGTGACAAACAAAAGAGAGAAAGAAAAGAACTAACGAGTATAAAAATGCATTCGTATTTGTCAAGGCGGAGCACCAAAACACCACAGCTTCCATCTCAGGACATGTTTTTTTTTGCCACTTTCTTTACCGTCAGCATTACTGTTTTATTTTCCTCACAACAGTGACTAATCCATGATGTACCTACTGCACACACTTATAACAGTGTAGACAGTCAAATAAATCAGTGCAGATAATGAGCTTGGATTTGAGATCAACAAGGGTCAGCGATCACCTCAGCTGATTGGATTAGTGTTGGATCAGGACACATTAGACACGCAGGTTTGCGCAGCTATTCCTGATGAAATGTATGTATGAGGCTGATCTCCTGTGCGACTGATGTGTAGTGAGGCGTTGAGCCACAACGAAACAGATCGGTCTGCTTTGAAGTGCAGGATTGAACCGGTTTAGTCTAGACCATGCTCACGTGAAATATTTGAGTCATGAGAATATAGTGTGTAAAACATGAACGTAAATATAAAATTATTAAACTGTGTGATTTTCATATGTGAGCTCGAGCAGAGTTTAATACTGAATCGATGAGTTTTGTGTGCCAGAATCACCACTTTAATAAAAAATTTAAAAAAATCCTAAAACTGTAATAGTTAATAATAATCGTTTGCTTATATCTGGAGGGGGTCACGGTGGCTTAGTGGTTAACATGTTCGCCTTACACCTCCAGGGTTGGGGGTTCGATTCCCGCCTCCACCTTGTGTGTGTGGAGTTTGCATGTTCTCCCCGTGCCTCGGGGGTTTCCTCCGGGTACTCCGGTTTCCTCCCCCGGTCCAAAGACATGCATGGTAGGTTGATTGGCATCTCTGGAAAATTGTCCATAGTGTGTGATTGTGTGAGTGAATGAGAGTGTATGTGTGCCCCTTGCGATGGGTTGGCACTCCGTCCAGGGTGTATCCTGCCTTGATGCCCGATGACGCCTGAGATAGGCACAGGCTCCCCGTGACCCGAGGTAGTTCGGATAAGCGGTAGAAAATGAATGAATGAATGCTTATATCTGGGTCTACGATTAAAGAGAGTTACAGCGGATATTATTGTTATTATCGACAGAGAAGTGTCTCAGACTGTGTTAAAAATGGAACCTGAAGTAAAATTCACTAATTTCAAAACACTGAGGAAACACAAAAATCAGGAATAAACACAAATTTGAGGTTCAGTTTGAGGAAATATTTCATGTGAATATTAAGCGATGTTTTATCTAAATGTATTTCTGTTGATAAAATAAAATATGATCAAATATTCCACTATATCACTATTTACAATCTGTTAATTGGACTAAAACATTATTTAGAATCTACACAAAAAATACATCTACACAGTTTGACCAAATGCAGAACCAATCTGTAGGTAGCAATGTGGGAATATTCTGGAAATGAAGCTGAATAGAAAAGAAGGTGGCGACTCTGCAGTAAAGACAAGTCGAAGGACCAACCGTCTTAGCGCTCAGGAGAATTTGCGCATGAACCTGAGCTTGATGTAGGCGATGAGGAGGAATATGATGGTCATAATTATCAGGGCCATGTGGTTCTGCCATAATCCCCATGTTGAGTAGTCAATTCCTTGGCCTTGGAGATGTTGCTCACCTGTGCAGCTGTGAGAACAAAATGACATTTTTATGAAGGACGATGTAAAAAAATGTGCATAATATAGAAGCAGTATAAGTTTCCAGTTATTTCATTAGGGGTAAGAATGTGCTAGAGTAGTTTTAAATAGACTGGAATTGGGATAAAGGAAGGGTGGCACGGTGGCTTAGTGGTTAGCACGTTCGCCTCACACCTCCAGGGTTGGGGGTTCGATTCCCACCTCTGCCTTGTGTGTGTGGAGAATGTTCTCTCCGTGCCTCGGGAGTTTCCTCCGGGTACTCCGGTTTCCTCCCCCGGTCCAAAGACATGCATGGTAGGTTGATTGGCATCTCTGGAAAATTGTCCATAGTGTGTGATTGTGTGAGTGAATGAGATTGTGTGTGTGTCCTGCGATGGGTTGGCACTCCGTCCAGGGTGTATCCTGCCTTGATGCCCGATGACGCCTGAGATAGGCCGTGACCCGAGGTAGTTCGGATAAGCGGTAGAAAATGAATGAAGGAATGAATGAATGGGATAAAGGATGAAGAAGATTCCATGAATTCCAGACAGTGCTGCTTTTAATTTATGTCACAAAAAGAATTATATAATGATTTCTAGAAATGTAATTAGAATTATACACTGAGTGTGAGAAGGGATATGTTTTACTAAAATACGATAAAAGTGTTAATTAATCTGACATGAAAACTTTATCCTGGGATGTAGGATAAAAAAGGGACCTCAAGACCAGCTGAGCAACAATCTAATCATAAAGTTGTATTCTTCTGGATGCACAAACTATTGACAAATAATAAAATAAGGTGATGCTCCTGGTGGATGTGAAAGTTTATGTCGAGATTTGAAGGAGCTGAAATATCTCAGCCAAAGGCTTTAATTTTAAAGGCCATGTCATATGGAAACTGAGTATTGTGCTTTAAGTGTGCCTAGTGTGTGTGTGAGTGTGTGTTTGTGTGTGTGTGTGTGTGTGTGTGTATATGTGAACTTTACATACATGATTCCCTGAGTGGTGTTGGATATTTGATCATCAGAAAGATTCTCACAGAAATTCAGTCCCACAAACTCAGTGATCTCTAAAGCCTGTTAAAAAAAATAAATAAATCATCACATTGCATCATCATCTTAACGTGAAGGTTCACAAAAAAAACGTGTCCGACTTTTACAGAAAGATGCAGTTTGACTGACGTGGTTGGTGACCACCCACAAACGCTTTCCAAAATAATAAATAAATCAAAAATAAATAGAAGTAAAGTACTATGTTAGAAGTAAAGTACACCTTTACATAAAAAATAAGGGTTTATATTTTCTTACTTCAACCTGTGTGAAAAATTTTAATTCCTTCTTCCTTTTCTTTTTCCCTGCTTCAAATTATACTGAAGCTACTTGATGGTAAATAAATATATTTCACAAAGGAATCAGTGAATGTGGAATATCTTAGCTAATCTCTCAAAAGTCTGACAAAACAACCCAGACCTTTAATGTAACTTGTATTTGTATTTTCTTGTTGCCTGCCTATTGTCATGTTGTGCAAAAAATATTTTATTTTGTACTAGAAACATTTACATTTACAGAATTTAGCAGACACTCTTATGCAAAGTGACTTATATATACAGTATATACATATATATTTTTTTTTCAGTTTATACACCTGAGCAATTGAGGGTTAAGGGCCTTGCTCAGGGGCCCTGCAGTGGCAACTTTGTGGAAATGGGATTCGAACCGATGACCTTCCGAATCAGAAGTCGAACACCTTAACCACTGAGCTACCACATCCCACTAGCACACAGAGGTGGAAGTAAGAACAGCCAATCAGATTGCAGCCTTCAACATTCTGAAGCTTGTGGCCAGAAAAGTGTAGGATAGATATAATTCACTCTGAATCCCGTGGGCTGAGCATCTGAGACAGAAGGTCTGGTGTCAGCGTGAGGCAGTGAAGGTAAATATGATACACTGATTAACTCTGTATGTCTTGTTCTTTGTGCATGTGAGAATGACTCTTACCGTAAGTCCGTAATGTGGGATGCTCAAGTACTTAAGCCAGGCGAGCCAGACCATGACACTTTCCAGATTCACCAGCAGACCAGAGAAGATCTTCAAAAAACAACTTACAAAGTTACACTATGGTGTGTGAAAAGCCCTTAGTCATGTAAGACATGCATAAAAGATTGATTAAACATGGCAACTAAAAGGATTAGGTAGGTGAGTAAAGTAGGAGGTTTGATTAGTAGGTTTGATTAGTCTGGCCTCAGTAATACGTGTGTACGTAGAGAAACTAAATAACTGACAAACTGCTGCCTTTTTGTTGGTTGAACATTTTTAACTTACCATCATAAAGACAAAGGCAATGGTCATGAGAATGTTTGCCACGGATACAACAGACTGACCAACAGAGATAGCCATGGTCATCGCTGTGGCTGTGTATGCCACTAGAATCACTGTAAACATGAATATGAAGAATGCTGCTGGGGTGGGCTTAAAACCTACACACACACACACACACACACACACACACACACACACACACACACACACACACACAACACACATATACACACACACCACACACACACACACACACACACACCATACACCACACACACCAAACACACACACACACCACACACACCAAACACACACACACACCACACACACCACACACACCACACACACCAAACACACACACACCACACACACCAAACACACACACACACCACACACACACACACACACACACACACACACACAACACACATACCACACCCACCAAACACACACACACACACACACACACACACACACACACACACCACACACACCAAACACACACACAACACACATACCACACACACCAAACACACACACACCACACACACACCAAACACACACACACACACACCACACACACCAAACACACACACACACACACACACACACACACCACGCACACACACACCATACACACCACACACACACACACACACACACACACACATACACACACACCACACATATACACACACACACACACACACACACACACACACACCACACACACACACACCCATACACACACACACACACACACACACAGGCGCACACACACACACACACACCACACACACATACACACACACACAAAGTGCTGCTGTGAGAAAACATTCAGTAATACGGGTCAGGCATTTTTTTTTTATGCATTAAAATCTAACACACTCTTGCATCAGCACTATTTCTCACCAATCATGAAGTAGACAATACAGGTGAAGACTATGGCAGGAATGGTGCGTAGAGTGATTACGTCAGACAGTATCTTTGACAGGAAGTATACAGACACTCCGTAGTAGCCGCTGGTGTATTCATGTCTGAAGGAAAAAAATGGAAGAATGGCAGGATTGTAGTATCTCAAATACATGATCCATGATAGTATCTCATGAAACATGAAAAGCACAGATCCAGAAATGTACAGCGAAGGTGTGCTGAATGTCACACTCACATAAAGAGCTTCCTCTCTGTGATGAAAAGCTCAGCAGCTGACAGTGTGCTGAAACACTGATTGGTTATAATGAAGAACAAAGCTCCGAACCTGAAAGCAAAACCTGACATAATTACACAGATATGTATCTTATGTATCTTATTAATAGGTCATGCATTTATTTATGTTGGTAGATTGAACACAAGATATAAAACAAATGTAAAATATAAAAGGCTAGAGTCTTCACAAGGTCCATCATCATCATCAATGACAAATGATAAGGTGCTTGAGTTGTCTTTTAGGTTGTCTGGCGTATAAAATCTAAAGAGACCTATAGTTTATTACACTGCATTTTGTTATTTCGAACACCTAATGCAGGAGAATCAACGTTAGGCTCTCATTCAACTGCAGCAGTAACATCAAGACATCAAGACATTCATCTGAATAATGAACAAGCAGGCTGCGGATTGAGACTCCCAGAAATGTCTCTTCTACCTTGCCTGAAGGCAATTTGTTAAGCTCCTTCTCCCATGCCAGAATAACACCTCAAGATGATACCTGAATATGTTTGAGGGCACTGACCCAGCTTGTGTTTGGGAGATTCTAATACAAAACCTCCTGATGGAAGAAAACCAGCCAGGAGCTTGCATTCTACCACCCGAGTACCAGCTGGATTACCTGGCAGAGGTGCACTCTGGACACTGGAGGTGCTTCCGCTCCATGATGCTGGAGCGTGACCTTCGCCAGAGACTCTTAGCATCCAAGCGATGTCTGAAACTGGACGCATAGCACCATGAGAATGTGCATGAGATAGCACCATGATGACCTTTATACCTGTATTGGCTCCACAGCATGAAGGATACCAATGCTGGATCGTTCACTACAATATGTCATTACAGCTGGGTAAGTTCACTGTGGTTCATGGGCTAGGGCACATGTCTTGTTGTCTTTTACTACACTTATAAAGACTTAAGTTGTACCCTTCCTACTTGGTTATAAGGAGTATATATGGGTATATATGGAAATGCTGCAATTTGTTATGCAAAGATCCTCTAGCACTGCACAATTAATCCCACAATCTCTCAGGTACAAGGAAGGCATACATCAGATCTCTTCTCCTTTCTGGTATCTACACGATGGAATGAACTTTCCCTAAATGTCTGAACAGCCGAGTCACCGGCAGACTTCAAACGACGTCTAAAGTCTTACCCCTTAGGTATTTAAATCAGCACTTAAAAACAAAAATACATGTAGTGTCTGTGTACATTTTCTCCCAGATAAAGTCACGAAAATTAGACTGATGGTGTTTGTTTGTCCGTGTATCAGGATGATGGAGGATGTATTCAATGATGGCACTTCTCTAAGTCTCTCTGGATAAAGGCATCTGCCAAATGCCATAAATGTGAGTGTGAACTTTAATAGAAAAAAGTTACCTGGGTATGAATTGGTGGCATATACCATTTGTGCTCTCTATATATCCTAGACATTCCAGTCTTGCTAGGTTTTCAAATCCAACATAATATTCTAATGCCATTTTTGCAACTTACGGTGTAACCAGGTACTTAAGGATTAAAGTGTCAGGTGTCAGTAAGAAATTTTGAGCACATGCTATGGATAATTTTCTCTGTACAATCTTTATTCAGTATGTTCTTCTTGGGCTTCCAGTTTACTCTGGCCTCTTAGAATCTTCATCATCTTGGAATTCCCCTCACCTAAGGACACCAGTATAGTGAGTGAGGATGATTGCAGGTGTCATTGTGACCTTACGTACCTGTTCTGAATGCCGCTCGGGTCGTTTTTTGCTCCGAAGAAAATGGCGCCAACAATAAGTGCCAAGAAGATGGTGACTGCCAACTGTTGGGTGTGGACAGGATCAAAGTAAAAACCTGACAGTTCAACTCTAATCAGGCATTTCAATTTTAATAGAAACTTGTTGGAGTAGTTTTAGGGTGAAACGGGGTGAAATACTTCATGTAGTTATACTCAGTGTCAGTCCACGAAACCCCACACATTAGGACTAGCATTTAAAATGACAGTGTGTGAATAAGGCTGAGAGACCTCCTGAGTTTGGAGCAATAATCTCCTGAATAAGTATAGATGCTGACAGGTGACTAGGTGGCACAAAGGCATTCCCTCTGTGAATAGCTGAGCTAATTGGGCAAATAGGACCAAAAATGCATTCTTCTCTGCAAATGGAAGTGACACAGTCAGGTGATATGCGGGTCAGCTCTGTCTCGCTTTGCTCCAGCTTTTATGCCTCCCTCTAGCACATATTATATCACTTTAGGCAAGAAAGAAACAATCCGCTTAGCTTAGCTGGCTCCGTAGCCTTGGGTATTAGCCTCAATTAGCTGGGACTGTTTAAGTGTTAATAATTCTTAATGTGAGGTTTCTGTGGTGCATTTGGTGGTTAATGAGTATGTAATGTCCCTGTAAGGAAGAAAAGGGAATGTGGATTTGAACAGGCGGGAAAAGAATGGATTTAAGATGCCAAAGAGGATATGTAATAAATGTCACCTGTTTATTTTCAGAAGATGATAGATAAAGTTTGGACCGAAACAAATTAACCTGTGGTCAAGATTGTAATATTGATAGTGTTAGGCCTGATCATAATGTTTATGAATTGATTTATAGTTAAACGTTTTAATAAAAACATAGGAGGCAAAAAAGTACCTTAAAAAAAAGTGAAAGATAGAACATAAATTTCTACATTTTTGAAAATAGATTTTCCAAAATAAAAATATGACTTAAGGATAACTAAAAAGCCTAAAG
This sequence comes from Tachysurus vachellii, assembly GCF_030014155.1. Lineage (NCBI taxonomy): Eukaryota > Metazoa > Chordata > Actinopteri > Siluriformes > Bagridae > Tachysurus > Tachysurus vachellii. Next base: position 24,467,799 of record NC_083465.1, read on the forward strand.
CATCAGTATTGAAATAAAGCTGAGGATGCATTGATTAATATGAGATTAACAACTAGCTCTATTCATACAACAATATACGTATTATCATTATACGAGTTCTATTAGATGTTCAATTTATCTTCTTAATCATACATCATCGTGATTGATTATTTTCTTTTAATTTTAAACGATTTCTAGCTTTTATGTTACATGTTTGAAACATTATGTCCTTTTTCAGGCCATCTTTTCTCTCTTTGATTTTTTTTGCACACCCCTGAATAAGGCCCAAAGTGTGCAACATCATTAACCTACTTTTAGCAATTAACCACATTATGAATGTCCAAACCTGTGCAATGGAGGTCTGAGGGTTCAACATCAGGTTCCGGAAAGTTCTCTTCACAACCCAATTTAGCTGGTGGAAGAAACCGCAGTTGTAGGTGATGGTGCGGGACTTGGGTTTGGTGCTGTATTCTTTACCCCTCATGATACGCTCCAGTTCACCCTTGGTTTCCTGAGCATCTTTGCTTTTCCTGTATTCCTCCACCAGACGCTCTTCAATGCTCTGCCTTGTGCCTCCAGACTCTTCAAACTCTATATCTGTATCACAGGATCATACAGGACTGCATGTCTACTAAATGCATCAGTAATGCAACCCGACTGTCTAAGAGGGTCGTATTTATTAAAAAAAATTAAAGATAGGAAATAAATGAAATGAAATAAATGAAATGAGAAATCAAAATGCAAAAAAACTTTAAATAGCAATTAGTTTCGTGACAAAATAACCAAGGCATTCTTCAAAACTGCTAAACATCCTGATGATGGATTTGAATACTCATTTCAATCTTAAAATGTGTAGCATGAAGAAGGAAAATTGTTAGAAGACGTTGTAGAGAGCATATAATACAATAGAGGCATCAGATTAGCAATGAATAACAAGCAATAATGACACACATTTCCCATAGCACAACAAACTAATTTTACTTATACACAGAATATTAGAACTGGGAAAAATGGGAATCATTGACTAGTCACTGGAAACAGTGGTGGTCTGGGGGGAAAAAATGGGAATCCCTGACTAGTCATTATAAACAGTGGTGGTCATTTATTGGTCATTGAGAGCAATGGTGATCAGTAAGTTCACTAAGTGAAGTCAGCGAGTTAATAGATATTTCAGAGGCCTATAAAAAGTCACAAATTACAAGAGGCTTAATTATGAAAGGCATAAAAAAGATTTTCACAGTAACCACTAATCTAATTATTCAAGAATTTTGGATTTATTTTGCCTTTGTGTGTTCCCAAGGATTCCAAAACCTGACATTAAAGTAATAAAAAGTGTAAAACTCAAAATGGTGCTGGTAGACCACAGGGAAATCTGGCTATGATTCAAGATGTCATGGGCTTTATACTGTCTGTGATTCAAACCCATGATGTTTTTCCCTAAACAAGCTACTAAATAGTGTGTTTTTTTTCACAGTTGCAAGTTCACACTGGGAAAAAGAATCTGTAAAGAAATGAAAATGACACCTTCTGCACTCTGCAGCTTGGCCATAGTTGCAGCAACAGAGTCTCCGTTGATAACATCCAGGAAAAAATCCGCTGGGTTGTTATGGGCTTCACATTCATAACCTGGAACACAATATCAAAAGCAAATATTAGAAACTTGTTAGAGTCCAAGGGAATTATAAACATCATTGTATCACCCAACATCTTTCACTATAGTCAGAAAATCATTTGTTTTAAAGTAGAAAAGGATGTAAACTGGCTGTAAATTGTCAGCGCTGATTGTCAGTCAGAATGGTACAATAGGCGATTTTTTCTATATATACAAATCACCTCATAATTCTGTAGAACATAAAAAATAACGGTTTAATTATAGCTCCAATTCAATTAAATTTATCTGCATAGCGCTTTTAACAATTCACATTGTGTCAGATTAGCTTTACATATGTAACGAGGAGTAAGTAGTAAGGCTGGTGATCCATTTGCAGCGTTTATTCAGAACTCGAAAACAGACAGGCAGGGTCAAACACGGCAAACAAACGAAAGGACAGGCAGGAGGTCAGGGCAGGCAGCAAACAATCAGAGAATCAAAACACAGAAACTAAGTCAAACCGGAACTATGACAGAATGGAAACGCTCAGAATGACTGCTAATGCGCTGATCGTGACAACATAAGTATAGAAACAGAATAAAAAACCTTAAAGTTTAGCATTTAAAATGAAGTTACCGTATATCTCTAACATCTCTCCCTAATGAGCAAGCCAGAGGCAACAGTGGTGAGGTGATATGAGATGATATGAGGAAGAAACCTTGAGAGGAACACAGACTCAGAAAGGAACCTCATCCTCATTCGGGTGAAACTGGATAGTAAATAATGTAAATGTAAATAATCTCCATTCTACAACAGTTTGTAATTGAGTGGAAAGAAGCGACCAGGAGCTCCTGAGGAACTAACTAACTAACATGTCAGCACAGTTTCCGAGTTCACCAACACTATTGAGTCTTCACGTGATCGTTGATGAAGTCCGGACCATAAAGTAACCTCAGGACAATATTATAATGTTTGAGAAACCCATTTGAGGAACTAACTTCTGGTCAGAAATCTTTGTGTTTGGATGGTCTTTGCATTATTTACATTTACATTTACAGCATTTGGCAGACGCCCTTATCCAGAGTGATGTACATAAGTGCTTAAATCTCTAGCATTGAATACATTAATGCTGGATCACTAAGTTACATACTTAAGATACCATGAGTTTAAAACATTTGTTCAAAGTTACAATGAAAAAGTGTCAAAGGTGTGTTTTTTGTTTTTTTGTTTTTTTTTTAATGCAAAAGATAAGGAAAGAAGTTCTAGTTGAAGTGTTTCCTGAATAAGTAGGTCTTCAACCGCCTTGAAAATATCCAGTGACTCAGCTGTCCGGACCTCTAGGGGAAGTTCATTCCACCACCTTGGTGGCAGTACAGAGAAGAGTCTTGTAGTATACTTGCCTCTTACCCTGAGAGATGGTGGAACCAGTCGAGCAGTGCTGGTAGATCATATTATAGAAGCATTATAGAAACTCTACAGGCCTCTGTAGATCTTGGGAGCAGGTCTTTAGAAATCTACTTAACAATTAGATAGCTCATCTTGAATGAAATAATAATAAAGTTCATAATGCAACTTTAAATGCAGTTATTTTCTATTTCAAATCAGTAAAGCTTATATGAACTCAACATAGTTTCAATATGTGAATGTTTTTTCCAGGCTGCCACATAGTTATGATCTTGATTATCATCTTGCTCTCGTTGATAATGATAATGAAGTTAAATGAAGGCCCCCAATATTAGTTTATTTACTTCATGTGTGTTTTGTAGGTGTGTATATTTCTAAACATACCAATGTTGGCGAAGTAGTCTAGTGCATTGTGGGTCAGTCCGTGGTAGACTTGTTTGCCGTTAACCAGCAGTGTGAGGTTGTCAAAGAGCTGGTAGATGGAGTAGCGTGGCTGATGGATGGACATTATAATGGTACGTCCATTATTGGCCATTCTGAAGACAGGAAAACATAACAGCTACATGCATAGCTATTCAAACAACACAATTAAGTATAAATTATCCAATGTAGCCAGAATACTGTGATTATTGTTCTATAACAGCATGTCTCAGAAAATATCAAAATAGGGAATTATTTAGTGTTGTGGTACTCATTCACTCACTCATTTTCTACCGCTTATCCGAGCTATCTCGGGTCACGGGGAGCCTGTGCCTATCTCAGGCGTCATCGGGCATCAAGGCAGGATACACCCTGGACGGAGTGCCAACCCATCGCAGGGCACACACACAATCTCATTCACTCACACAATCACACACTATGGATAATTTTCCAGAGATGCCAATCAACCTACCATGCATGTCTTTGGACCGGGGGAGGAAACCGGAGTACCCGGAGGAAACCCCGAGGCACGGGGAGAACATGCAAACTCCACACACACAAGGCGGAGGTGGGAATCAAACCCCCAACCCTGGAGGTGTGAGGCGAACGTGCTAACCAGTGTTGTGGTAACAAATTAAAAAACAATCAGAGAATGTAGAGTTACTGTGAAAGTAAGGAGTAGCATCACGGCCTCTGACCGTTTGAGCAGCAGTAGAACCGAGTTGGCGGTGCTAGCATCCAGGCCTGTGGTGGGTTCATCCAGAAAGAGGACAGAGGGGTCTATAATCATCTCCATGCCAATGCTGGTCCTCTTTCGTTCGCCTCCGGAGATGCCACGAATCAGCTGAGTGCCCACCTGAAACAAAAAACATGATGCTTGTAAATCACAATGCATGCTGGGTAAGTCGTATTTATACAGCTACATGGATTGATAATTTGCCGTTCTGCAGTAAAACAATCATCTCTGCTACATCAAAGACTGCTAAGGCATGGGATTTATGACCTAAGGTAAGTATCAGTGTAAGAATTATCCAGATGTTAGAAGTCATTTTTTAGAGACTTTTTGTCACACCTCCACATTTAAACAAGTTTTGTTTCACAAATATCACAACAGAAGAGTAACAGGAAGGACTAGATTTTACATGCACAATAATTCACAATATTACACAAAAGAAGAAGAAAGAATGACTATACATAAGCTTAAATTTCCAAGTATACTGTATGGGTGACTGAGATTTTGTACAGATTAAACGTACAAACATTAAAAAAATCAATCAATTATCCTCATTTACTCACATACTACTCTACACGTACATTTCCGTTGCATGTACAGTGCATGTGTGTGTTTGCGTGTGTTTAAGTACCCTTCTGTCTGCCACTTTACTGAGGCCTAGTTCTGAAATGAGACGATTAACTCTGGCTTCCTTTTCCTTCTGTTTTACAGAGGATGAAAGACGGAGCGCAGCCGAGAAGCGCAGATTCTCCCGTACGGTCAGAGTTCCCATCACCACGTCATCCTGTCCACACAATCACCACAGTGAGAGTAAAACTCATCCTCAAAATACTGCAAAAATATTCCTCAGAGTGAAAATACCTTATATACATAGTATTTGTTTATTGTTGTTTTAATTATTGGTTGGGGTGGCACGGTGGCTTAGTGGTTAGCACGTTCGCCTCACACCTCCAGGGTTTGGGGTTCGATTCCCGCCTCCGCCTTGTGTGTGTGGAGTTTACGTGTTCTCCCCGTGCCTCGGGGGTTTCCTCCGGGTACTCCGGTTTCCTCCCCCGGTCCAAAGACATGCATGGTAGGTTGATTGGCATCTCTGGAAAATTGTCCGTAGTGTGTGATTGTGTGAGTGAATGAGAGTGTGTGTGTGCCCTGTGATGGGTTGGCACTCCATCCAGGGTGTATCCTGCCTTGATGCCCGATGACGCCTGAGATAGGCACAGGCTCCCCGTGACCCGAGGTAGGTCGGATAAGCGGTAGAAGATGAATGAATGTATTTATTTTATTTGTAAAGCACTTTTTACAATTCACATTGTATCAAAGCAGCTTCACATAAGTATGGTTTTAAAGTTTAAAATATAAAATTAAGTTACTATTTATCTCTAACATCAATCACTAATGATCAAGCCTGAGGTGACGGTGGTGAGGAAAATCTCCCTGATATGATATGAGGAAGAAACCTTGAGAGGAACCAGACTCAGAAGTGAACCTCATCATCATTTGGGTGACACTGGACAGGAAATAATGTCAATGTAAATAATGTCATTTCTACAACAGTTTGTAGTTGAGTGGAATTAAACAACCAAGAGCTCCTGAGGAAATAACGGGTCGGTGTCATTTCCAAGTTCACAACAGACCCAACACTAATTCTTTACTGCCGAAGTCAAATGATCACTGATGAAGACCGGACCACAAAGCCGACCGACGCAACAGCAGCTCAAAGACATTTAACAATGGTGCTGTTAAGTTCTGGAATCTGATTGGTCAAAAGTTATGGACTAACTCTGACTGTAGTATCAGCTGTATGTGAAACGAAACAGCTTTCTATCAGGACCATGGTGCTTCATAAAGTCATAAGTCTGTTGTTTCTATAGTTGCCACTAACAAGGGAAAGTGCACTGCATTTCCTCAGTAAAAAGCATGACGAGAAAGAAGAAAGTAAAGAAGTGATTATAATTTATATACTGTAATGTAAGTGAATAACATGAATTAATTTGTTTTGTGGACTTTCAACAGCAATAAACTCATTCACTTTCTACCGCTTATCCGAACTACCTCGGGTCACGGGGAGCCTGTGCCTATCTCAGGCGTCATCGGGCATCAAGGCAGGATACACCCTGGACGGAGTGCCAACCCATCACAGGGCACACACACACACACTCTCATTCACTCACGCAATCACACACTACGGACAATTTTCCAGAGATGCCAATCAACCTACCATGCATGTCTTTGGACCGGGGGAGGAAACCGGAGTACCCGGAGGAAACCCCCGAGGCACGGGGAGAACATGCAAACTCCACACACACAAGGCGGAGGCGGGAATCGAACCCCAAACCCTGGAGGTGTGAGGCGAACGTGCTAACCACTAAGCCACCGTGCCCCCTCACAGCAATAAACATAACTAGAAAATGAATACAACATTGTGAGCATTGACAAATTGCTGTGCTATAAGAGGAATAAAACACTTCGGGATGTGACGTTAGTGGGAAGTGCTGTTACTTCATAACACCATGCCGATGTTAATGTGAGATTAATTTCTTATTAAATATAACATTGTTTTATTCTTTATTAATATTTTATTCACTTATTTTGTTATACCATTTTTATTATGTTAGTTCATTTTAATCTGTCTTATCTGTTCAATTATTTGCTGAGCTTTGGTAGTGATTAAAAAAATAAACAAATACAAAAAAAAATGTAATTTCTAGATATTAATTTTATGCTGCTTATTTTTTTAAGCAGTTATTTTTTAGAAAGAAAGTAAAAATAGTCTAACGATATATATATATATATATATATATATATATATATATATATAGACCATTTCTAGATTTATTAGTAATTCAATTTAAATAAGTTGTAATAGGCTCAGAACAACTTTATTGAGAAATTTTCTATGATAAATTCAACTCCATTTAGGCTGTTTTCTCTTAATTTCCTGTTTTTCCAGTGAAGCGATCGTGTTTTATTGAACCTGTACAACGTAGCCTGAGAGACATTTGAAATTGGATGGCTGTGTCGCTCCATCGATCAGTACTTCACCAGAGAGACCTGAGGGGTCCTTTCTCGCTGCGAGCACATCCAAAAACCTGACAATGACAAAACAGACATGATCGACACATACACTACGTATCAAATCCATACACATATACATTCCACTACAAAGGTTTGTATAGATTTAAGACGTTTAAGAAGACAAATGGTCAAGATACTGTATCAACACCTGAAAAAGTACAAATTTTTACATATTTTTTCATAAGGGTATATTTCATAACCCTTAAGACCATGTTTTACCTTTATAACTGCAATTCATTCTTGTAGAGATAAAATAAAGTTACATATACCCTTTCCTCGTATAACCTAATTAAAAAGTGTGGGGAGGTAAATGTTCGCCTTCAACTGTGTCTAAATTGCCAAAGATTGTGATCTAAGTTGGAATAAAGAATAAATCAGTACTAGGAAAATTCGTTTTCTTTTATCCTAAGCAAGTCAACTCGGTTGAATCGGAAAGAGAGATTCATATTGGGACTTACGAAGATTTGCCACTTCCTGTTGGACCTAAAATGGCATTTAAACCAGGTTTCATAATTCCGCTGTGGAGAAACAGATCAACATTATTAACGATTTTTAAAGGAAATTGCTGTAGTACCAGGAACACTTTTTTTTTACTCTAATGGTGCTGAGTTTGTCCCTGATTCCACATTGGGTGACTGAATACATATGAGACACCATGACCATGTGGTTCTTCTGCAAACTGTTGCCACGCAATTGTCTTTGAATGCTATAGCTTTACGATTTAATTTCACAGGAACTAAAAGGCTTAAAGTAGAAGAAGTCAAGTGTTTTCCACAGATCCCTGACCTCAACCCCACTGAACACCCCTGATATCAATATATAGAAGAAGAAGAAGAAAAATTAGGGCATAGAAGCCTTTATTATCACCACATATACATTACAGTGGAATACATTTCTTTACATATCCCAATTGAGGAGGTTGGGATCAGAGCACAGGAGCAATTTTCCAACAGTGGCAGCTTGGCAGCACTGGGGCTTGAACCCCAACCTTCTGAACAACAACCAACAGCCTTAACCACTTGAGCCACCACTTCCCTAAAACCTCACCTCACCTCACTAATGCTCTTGTGGCTGAATGATGTGCTGGCAGTTTTGATCTACATGTAAAAAAACGCACTTTCAATCTTTCCATCTTCAGACAATCTGCTTCAAAGAATTTAAGCTTGTATTCTGGCCAACGGTTCTGGGAACCGGTAAAGTTACAAGAACAGTTCTGGGAACTGACTGTGTGCTGCAACACGTATGCTTTAATCATGTTAAACTACTTTAAGCGAGCTTTGAGGAAAGCCGCCGCTGCATGCTAACGAGCACAGCGAAAGGAACCTGCGCAGGAAAAAGCAAAGTAAAAAGAGGAAATAAAGGTGTTCAGCTGATGACTGATTGTCGAGAGGAGAAAAAAGAAAAGAAAAGAGGTTACAGACATGGGTGGTGAAGGAAGAAAAGATGGGAATGATGATTTTTAAGGGCATGTAAACATCCTAATTTCATTCATTCATTCATTCATCTTCTACCGCTTATCCGAACTACCTCGGGTCACGGGGAGCCTGTGCCTATCTCAGGCGTCATTGGGCATCAAGGCAGGATACACCCTGGACGGAGTGCCAACCCATCGCAGGGCACACACACACTCTCATTCACTCACACAATCACACACTAGGGACAATTTTCCAGAGATGCCAATCAACCTACCATGCATGTCTTTGGACCGGGGGAGGAAACCGGAGTACCCGGAGGAAAAGCCCGAGGCACGGGGAGAACAACATCCTAATTTATTTATGATAACTAATTATGGACCTGGTTCTGTATCGCCATATCGCATTGGGTGTGATGGACTGTGGATTTCCAGAAAAAGGCAGTTTTAGAGAAAGGCATTTAGAAAAGTGGAGAGGCTGCAAAGAAAAAAGGATAAAAGAGACGAGAAGAAGGTTGGGTTGCGTGTAATATGTGGGCAATTGAGGCTCAATCCAGAGCATGCAAATCAAACACACAAACTAATTCACAATCTTCCTCTCTTCAGTGTTTTAACTCTCTTGTAGACCCAGACCTCGACGGCTTAACACACAGACCGCCGGCACCATGATATTTAAAATTTCCACTACAATGATTACAAATCCCTCACAGCCGTGCTCCAAAATCTAGTGTACAGGAGTATCTAGTGCGCTACAGAATGACTCGGTTAGCAGTGTACATAAGTCCTGAAGTTGTTCCCTCTTCTTTCTTCTTGAAAGATCTTATCGTAGTAGCTAAAGAAATGCCAATCATACTGGAGCTGATCTAATCAAATGTGAGTCACACAGAGATGAATTTGTATTTTTGCTTCAGTACTGTGGTGTAAACATGTTACCTAACCAGTGCACGAGGGCAGAACGAGGGCAGAAGCGAGTTGTTGAAGGTGTGGAATGGGAGCATGCAATTGTGTTTACATTATTGTGTGTAGTGTCATGAATGCTCGGTCTTTTAACATTTTTTATAGCATGCATATTATTATTATTATTATTATTATTATTATTATTATTATTATTATTATTATTATTATTATTCATTCATTCATTCATCTTCTACCGCTTATCCGAACTACCTCGGGTCACGGGGAGCCTGTGTCTATCTCAGGCGTCATCGGGCATCAAGGCAGGATACACCCTGGACGGAGTGCCAACCCATCGCAGGGCACACACACACTCTCTCATTCACTCACACAATCACACACTACGGACAATTTTTCCAGAGATGCCAATCAACCTAACATGCATGTCTTTGGACCGGGGGAGGAAACCGGAGTACCCGGAGGAAACCCCCGAGGCACGGGGAGAACATGTAAACTCCACACACACAAGGTGGAGGCGGGAATCGAACCCCCAACCCTGGAGGTGTGAGGTGAACGTGCTAACCACTAAGCCACCGAGCCCCCTTATTATTATTATTATTATTATTATTATTATTATTATTATTATTATCGGTTCTAAATGAGATTAGCATTAGATTAAACTCACTTCAGGTTGACCAGGATGTCCTTAGTCACGCTCTTCTTCTTACAGGACCTACTTTTCATCGTCACACTGTACTGAATGTTGTGGAAGCTCACGGTGGCTCCGTGCTGCTGTGTGACCGGATCTTTGGTGATGACAGTTTGTCCACTCGTCCCGTTCTGGCCCACGTCGTCAATCATGTGAATGTTGATATGATTCTCTCGACCCTCCATCTCACACGAATTTCTCTCTGCAAAATAGAGACTTTATATGATAATAGAGAGTTACTGAGACGAGTGAAATAGTTTGCATACCCTTAGGACAGAATGAAAAATATAGTAATTTACTTTAAAGGGCAAGATTTTCAGTGTCTGGTTTTGTGAATTTTGAGATCATAATCATGGGAAAAATGGAATAATTTCCAATTTTGTACTCTCTGATTACCTTCATACCTCCTCCAACCCTTCTTGTGTCCTCTGATCGTCTTTTAGATCACCTCAGTTACTTTTTTTTCTTGGAAGTGCTTCTGCTCCAACGCAGAGAAACTAAGGAGGAACTTACACGCCCTCAGTCATCTGCACAACACCCACTACCTCAACTGATTATTTTATTTTAATCAATACACAATAGCCGGACTGTATATTTATAATCACACCCTCCAGTGTCACCCAAATGAGGATGAGGTTCACTTTTGAGTCTGGTTCCTCTCAAGGTTTCTTCATCTTCCATCTAAGGAAGTTTTTCCTCACCACAGTCACCTCAGTCACCTCAGACTTGCTCATTAGGGATAAATACAAACACATTTAAATATAAGTCTAATATTAATCTTGAACTTTGTATAATAAACTTTTTGTACTATATTTATTATGTTCTGTAAAACTGCTTTGAGACAACGTCCATTGTTAAAAGCGCTATACACTCACTCACTCACTCACTCACTCACTCATTTTCTACCACTTATCCGAACTACCTTGGGTAGTTGGGAGTGCCAACCCATCACAGGGCACACACACACACACACTCTCATTCACTCACGCAATCACACACTACGGACAATTTTCCAGAGATGCCAATCAACCTACCATGCATGTCTTTGGACCGGGGGAGGAAACCGGAGTACCCGGAGGAAACCCCCCGAGGCACGGGGAGAACATGCAAACTCCACACACACAAGGTGGAGGCAGGAATCGAACCCCCAACCCTGGAGGTGTGAGGCAAACGTGCTAACCACTAAGCCACCGTGCCCCCAAGCGCTATACAAATCAAATCAAATTGAATTGAACTGAATTGAATTATTTTATTATATCGTATATACACACGTGGACAGACAAAATTGTTGGCACCCTTCCATTAAAGAAAGAAAAACCCACAATGGTCACTGAAATAACTTGAAACTGGCAAAAGTAATAATAAATAAAAATGATCTGAAAATTGATGAATGAAAATCAGACTGCTTTTAAACTGTGGTTCAACACAAACATATAAAAAAACGAACTAATGAATCTGACCTGGACAAAATGATGGTACTTGACATAATATTTTGTTGCACAACCTTTTGAGGCAATCGCTGTTTTTATTCTGCACCTGTCAAAAGGTATTTTGGCTCAATCCTCGTGAGCAAACTGCTCCAGCTGTCCCAGGTTTGAAGAAAGCTTTCAGACTACATGTTTCTGTTTATGCACAGAATTTCACACACCAGCACAGGGGGAAGTCGTGGCCTAATGGTTAGAGAGTCTGACTCCTAACCCTAAGGTTGTGGGTTCGAGTCTCGGGCCAGCCACGACTGAGGTGCCCTTGAGCAAGGCACCGAACTCCCCCAACTGCTCCCCGGGCGGAGCAGCATAAATGGCTGCCCACTGCTCCGGGTGTGTGTTCACGGTGTGTGTGTTCACTGCTGTGTGTGTGCACTTTGGATGGGTTAAATGCAGAGAAAAAATTCTGAGTATGGGTCACCGTACTTAGCCGTATGTCACGTCACTTCACTTCACTATTCATAACAATCATACTGTTTTCATATAATCATATTCATATCTGTTGAATCATACTGTATCTGTATTCACATCCTTTATATATATATAATATATATATATATATATATATATATATATATATATATATATATATATATATATTTCCATGCATATTTCCCCTGTCTTCCCTGTACAATGAACTTCTATTATTTATTATAATTCTATTCTTAGTCTATTAGTATTTTTTTTATCCTATTTATCCTATTTTTATTATTATTATCCAATGTGTATCGATTTAGTATTTTTATTATCTTTTTTTAAAATACAAATTATAAATATACAATATTATAGTTAAATAACTATTAAATATCAGTGTTTATATTTCTATATTTATATCGATCTCTTACATGCTGCGTTCAGTTTGCATAAGAGCTCAAATTCTCTTGTTTTTTGCTCTGCTAAAAAATAAATCGTCTGAAAGAACCCTCGGGGTGTAACATTACTGAAACTGCATTCCTGTGAGCTTTTAAAAAGGAAGATCGACTGTAATACAGGTTTGTTGATAGTGGTATTGGGATGTTACTCACGCAATGCTTCTAGTAAGAACATAATCAGTTAGACATGTTAACATCGCCACGAGAAATAAATACTGCACTCTTATGGGAAAATGTACCTGTTCAATCACTTCATCAAGTTTTTAAAACATTTTGCTATCCTAGACGCCTGAGTTTATACAGAAACACTGGCCATGCAAAACTTTGCACCCTGAATTGTACTTTACTTTTTAAATCCCTGAAAACACTGGAAGCTAACTACTCTCGCTAATGATGAACTGATCTTTTCTCTCCATTAAAACTTTAGGTTAAAGTCCTATTCGTTTTTTTGAGTTATTGAGTATATAAACTCATTCAATTTCAACGACTAATCCATCAGGCTGATCATTTTACATTTACAGCATTTGGCAGACACACATTCGGCAGACACACTTATCCAGAATAACTTACATTTTATATCTCATTTTATATAGCTGAACAATTGAAGGTTAAGGGTTTAACTACCACAGGCTATGACATCCACATGATATGAACTCACATTATATTATGAATTATAACAGGATAACAGGTAATATATAAATACATTAAAATAAAAATGAATAAATTAACAAAGTAATAATTAAAACACTAACACAATCATTAATAAACCATTTTAATTAATTAATCTATTTATTCATGACTTAATTTCTGTGAATGAATGAATGAATGAATGAATGAATGAATGAATGAAGGTGCAGTGTAAAGTAAAATTAAAATGACATCCTACATAAAACAAAGAAAAAGTTAACACTAGATATAATTCTTAGGCCTTTAGAGACGTATGAAGGCTTTATATTATTAAAAGAGGAAATCATTCATGACTTCTATATAACTGATAAATAAGAGAGAGAGAGAGAGAGAGAGAGAGAGAGAGAGAGAGAGAGGGGAGAATAAATCATGCTCACCTTGCTTCAGGGTTTCTTGTTAATCCTGTGTTGGTCCTGCAGGCTGTGGGAATGAACTTGAGTGAGTGCGAAAAGAAGCACTTATATAGAGATAACCTGAAGGGGGAGGAAGTAACGCAAAGCACAATCAACATTCCACATTAAACACGGCAAAAGGGCGACTAGATAACATCAGAGACGTAGAAGAGGAGTGAATGTTCAGAAAGATGGTAGTTTAGTGGTTAAGGTGATGGACTACTGAACAGAGGGTTGTACAGTAAGAATGAATCCCAGGGCCACCAGGGCCCAGGGCCCCAGGTGAATGAATCCCAGGGCCATTAATAATAATAATAATAATAATTTGTATTAGTTATTTATTTTGCTGAAATCTCAATTATAAAATAGCCATAGTTACTAACTTTGTAACAAAATTTCTTTTCATCTTATTTTTAAGAAAAGTTTATACATTTTGTTTAAAAAATTGTGAACACAGTTTGAGATATTATTAATAATTATATATTAATTACTAGATGATAATTATATAGTAATTTATATATAGAAATATATAATAATTTGATAATATAATAATAATAATAATATTTAATAATAGTTATTATTATTATTATTATTATTATTATTATTATATTTTACTTTTACTTAGAAAATGGTAAAAATTATGACAATCACAGAGCACACAGTTACACTCCAAATACAATCTTTATTTGTGACCTTAACCATCTATCTATCTATCTATCTATCTATCTATCTATCTATCTATCTATCTATCCTTCCATCGATCCATCTATCTATCTATCCATCTATATCTACATCTATCTATAAATTCCAAGTACAAGTACAGGGGAAAAAATGTAATGTAAATTTAAAGAAATTATTTAAATCCATTTGGATGTTAGAGATCTCAAAATTAAAGAGAAAAGAAAAGCCTTAAAAAATTGTGTGTGTGTGTGTGTGTGTGTGAGAGAGAGAAAACCGAAATAATCTGAGTGTTGAGCTCATTAATACTCTCTGACAGAAGGTTTAGTGTAAATGAACATTTAATTGCTCACAAGAGAAATAAGTGTTTCTGTAAGATTTTATAGTCCGCACACAGTGTGTAATATTAGCTGATATCCTCTGCAACAGCGAACCCTGATGTAGCCAAACTGTAATAGTCACACTGGGAAGAGAAAGATGGGAAAATAAAACACTGTCCTAAAACAAAAGTCCTACTGGGAAGTTTATATTTACGAGTTGCGAAGTCGTAATTACGAAGTCACCTGCTTTTACCTTTGGTTGAAAAAAATAGAGATGTACCTTCTTTTAATTTACTGCAATAAATAAATAAATAAAGATTTTTTGAAAATACTTCTAGAAAATGAAACATTTTTAAAGATAAGAGTTTAAGAGTTTTTTCTAGTGAATTAAGATAAGGTTCACCTTTAAAGAGACTCAAACTCACCTGATGTCGTAATTACGACTTCCCAACTAGTAAATATGAACTTCCTGATTGTAATTATGACCCTAGTAACGTTCAGGTGAGTTCAAGTCGTTAATATGATTTTTCCACCATCTTTTCATGATCACAAGATATCGCTTTTAAAGCAAGATTGCTTTACGCCAAAGCCATTTAATTATTAAAAAGTAGAATCAAAAGCTTCAGTCATCATTCTCTCATTTTCAGTTTTGACATTTATGCCGATATGCCAGCAAAACATTTTATACATTTTTAGATCCTATTTCAAATTTTCCCATCGTCCTACCCTACGATTTACACACAACAGAACAAGAAATGAGAAATAAGTCATATGCAAATAAAATGTACCAACAAAGTCAGCAATAAATAAGTTCCATTCTTCTTTCTGCTGAAACTTTATTCACAAGTAAACAAATCTGCACAAAAATACAGTTTTTGCAGTATAATAATCGAATGTAATTTAATAATAATCAAACAGCAGAGAAATGGAGTCATGCCTTACAAGGTTCACATTTTATTTAAAAAAAGAGCACGGGGTGACGACGACGACGACGGAGTGATGCGTCATTGTGAGGAATATTTTCACATTTCCCCCTATTTAAAAACAATCAGTTAAAGTTGAAAGTTGAAATGATATGATGTGTAGAGCATTTCTTAAAAAACAAAACAAAACAAAAAAAAAACTGACTGAATTGAAGAACTAGAAACCGTGCATTACATGTATAGATACATGTTTATCATCACGGGCTCAGAGACTAAACAGGAATAGTAAAATGGAGGGAAAAAAAACCACACAATTAAAACAAAGAAAGAAAAAAATTATAAAAATTACGGCTGAAAAGCTACCAGCTGCCAAAACAATGGTAGACCATCAGTGCAGGTTGCTTAGTGTTTGTTAAAAAGGAGGTTTTTTTTTTATTTCTTTTACTGAGGAAGGAAAGAAAGGTCTATTTGCTGCAGTATGAGCTCAGTATGAGGTTGGGGGTCAGAGCTCAGGTTCAGCCGTGATACAGCGCCCCCTGGAGCAGAGAGAGTTAAGGGAGTGCTGAGGCTTGAACCCCAATCCTCTAAGCAAAAACCGAGAGTCTTAACCGCTTGAGCCACCATTGTTTAGTGCTGAATAAATGAAGCTAAAAACTAACCAGTTGGTAAAGATGGTCTACCAGTTTGTCCTGCTCACTGCTTTTTTAGCAGATAGCAGCTTGTCAGTTTTGGAGATTTCAAACATCAAAAATCCAGTTGCATTCATCATCTATTTCTAGACACTCTAAATGACCTGTATACAAGAAACCAACAAAAGTGGACAACAAAATAAATATTTTTTTGAACATCTTAAATGCAGATACTGTGCACTGGACATTAAAGAATCGATCACTGACTACGGTTGAGGAAGAAGAAATAACAGAAGCTTTTTTTGTACCAAAACATCTGTGAAATAACTACAGACAAGTGGATCCCCATCCAGAACTGCATCACTGTTACAGTCTATTACACTGTAATAAAGCTGGACACATCTATAATACAGTGTGTGTGAGATATATATATATAATCTGTATATATAGATTTCTTGAACATCAAAATATATAAATATTATATACAAAACATACAGTAAAAAAAACAAAAAAACCTGTACAGAATGTTACTTATGAGGACCGTTTTCTTACAAAAGTGTTTGTGTGCGAGCTCAAGCCACAAATTCTGTATTTTTGAGGAGACTAGAATAGTGTTTGGAACTAGAAATTACTGTGCTTGCATGACGAGATCTCATCGCTGAAACAAACAAAAAAAAGGCACTAGATGAGCAGGACGTAATACAGTGGTCTGGATTAACTTAAAAGTTTAATGTTAACGTCAAACGTAACGGTTGTGCGATTCCTTTGTCCGAGAAACGACGCTCCATAAAACACATGCACACTCTGGCTTGGCTAAAAACGTCCGGTTCGTTGTGGAACGAAGAGATTTATTTAAAATGACCCACAGGAAAGACATTACATGTTCCCCAGCTCATGGATCAAATGTTAAACAGCTGCCCCTGGATAAGTGCACCATCACCCAGCAACACCTTCAATAAATGTTCAATGTGAATAAAAAATAAAAAAAAAAAAACAGATGATGTGAATTCGATGGTTGTGAAGCATCCATGTATCACCTGGTTACTAAAACCATATCAGTGTATATCTGGGCTCTTTATCTGTTCTTTTTGTAGGAATGCTGTTACAAGTTTCTACAGAGCAATGCTAGTGACATCTAATTCATAAAATCCATGCACGGTCACGTCTTAGTACGGCGTGGGACGGAGATAATTAAGTCACTAAGATGATCGACGCCTTCAGGCGATCGAACGGTTCAGGCAAATGACCTAGACACACTTTAAACCGTGGAAGCAGGAGATACAGAGTAGTGCGTGTGTACTTCTTGACCCAGCAAATGTGCTTGCAAATTAAAACAAAAACAAACAAACAAAAACAACTACTGTCTATTCACAGTTATAAAATACAAACACTTGAAAATATTCTGAGGTAAAACTAGACAACCGTTCGTACGGCAACCGATGGGCCCCTGTGCCACCACTGGTCTTGTTCAGTTTTAGAAATACTGATTAGTGCGCACACACTGGACACTAAAGCACTGCTTTTCTTCAGGGTGTACACTGGTACAATCCTAACACAGTACTGTTCACACAAAACGCTTCACTGTCTCATCAGAACTACAGTTACGAACCGTGTCCTCGTCCCAAAGCGGTTTGAGTCGAGTTAAATGTTTCCTGTTCCCATAACGCCCTAAACGTATTGCACTCTGGGATCCTCGTCCCACCTGGACCGTTTTTTGTTCAAAACCCATTCCCCCTTCTCCCCAATCTCCTCCTCCTCTCGCTTTCTGTCTGAGTCTCTGTCCATCACTCACTCATGCCCAACGGCCGCTGGACACGAAGCTGCGGCTGAAAGAGAAGCTCACGTCCGAGCTCTTGTGTTTGCCCCACGCACCAAACGGTACCACGATGATCGTGCTGTTGTCATCTGCACCATACTGTAAGGCCTGAGAAAGTAAGTCAACGAGAGAGAGAGAGAGAGAGAGAGAGAGAGAGAGAGAGAGAGAGAGAGAGAGAGAGAGAGAGAGAGAGAATCAGCTATGCAGATGCCTCTCGCTTCAATGGAACTGTATGATGATATGAAAATAAGAAAATAAACACAATAATATTTACTTTATTTATAAATAATTCATGGAAATAGTAATCATAACTAATAGAGGTGTTATAGGTTGCATAGACAAGTTCTATGACCAACTCTGACCACTCCAGAAGGAATTTAGTCCAACCCTGAAAACTACCAACTAATCCAAAATAAATTCTGATCAATCCCACCCACTCTAAAAAGGAATTCTGACCAATCCCACCCAAATATGGAGAAATTCTGACCATTCCCACCCAACAGAGGAGGAGTTCTGTCCAATCCCACCCACTCGAGAAAGAATCCTGACTAACCCCTCCCATCTGAGAAGGAAGCTCAACCAATCCCAAAATCAGAAAGAATCATAACCAATCCCACATGCACTAGAAAGAATGCTGGCCGATCCCACATGCTCAGTTAATTTGGCCACTTGGATATGGTAATATGGTAAAGGCGTCTTATTCTGTTTTGTAGCCAATCAGGGGTGACGCTTGTGATAATTCTCTTCAAGGTCCCTTTTTGGAATTTTGTTCTTTTTAAAAGAGAGGTTTCCATGACAGCTGAATGAGAAGTAATTCCACTAATTGACCTAGGGCCCGTACCTGTTCAGAGATACGCTGCGCTGCCTCTTTGGGGTCGTTGCACTGGTTGATTACATCACAGATCTCCTGGCTGTTCATGATGAAGTTGATGCCGTCTGTGGTGAGTGCGAGGAAGGCGTCGTGTACGTGATGTAACTGCGCGGAGCAACACGGTCAGAGCGAACTTCAGCTGAGTCAATAGATTATCTTTAAACCAATTTTTTTTTCCCGGTACAGTTACATAAAATCAACCAGAAAGCACACTCACTGAAGTCCGCTTGGTCTCTGGTTCGGCGATGACGCCTGCGTTTTTCAGGTCGAAGTCTCCGATGCTTCGCGTCATGGCCAGACGCCCGTTCACGTGAGGTTGGCCCAAACTGTTCCAAGTCACAAAACCTCCACTCTTACGGATCCTACAGAATATGAGCAAGTATGCGATGAAGATACAGCAATCACCAAAAAAAAAAGGCTTCGTCTTCTGAGAAAATTCCGTCTGATGTTTTGGTAGATGTTGTGCTATTACTATATGCAAATCAGTACTAACTGAGAACTAAAGCTTAAAGACCATTGTTATCTAGAAATTAAAATTTGAAGAATCTAATTTAGAGCATCATTCAAAGATATTTAGGGGAAGAAAGTATTTTAGAAACACAAAACTTTATGGATGCCAAAAAAGGTGATTGCATTTTTTTTTATTTACCTTTACCTACATTTCATATTTAGAATTTACATATTACTTATTCACATTTCTCTCATACTTACAGTGTGAAATTACCAGACCTTTTTTCCGTAACCGTCTGTACCCAATTTTTCCAAGGTTGGCAATAAATATCTACAGACATACTGAACACTGAGGATGCAACCAAATACAAATGTGTTATTTACTATGAACATATGTGCTCTAAACAGATGTGGCATCTGATTTGGTTATTACGGGGATTCTGCTGGATGTAAAACTAACTAAATAAATAATTAAAATTAATGCAAGCTAGAGGTTTTGACTTTCATGAACAGCATAACAGATATGAAGCTCACACAAGACCATGGACAAAGATCATGTTCATAAACGTGCACATCCGGTCTCATCAGTCATCTTTAGTAACCACCTGTTTCACAGTGGTTTAATTTTGGCTGTATGTGTTGTATGTGTTATATATCAGGCAGGTATAAAAAAAAAATCTGAGAAAAAAGATCTGCCCAAATTTACAGAACATTCTGATTTTCATGGCATTTCTACCTCTGGGTTTTAAGCCTCCTTCACACTGCACACGACAAACGACCGCAGATAAACCGGAAGTCATTCATTTCCTATGGAGAGTCACAAGGTCGCTGTGTGAGGTGCCGACCATCTGCAGATCCGTAATTTTCGGCTCCGTTTTGAGCGTTGGCTCCGTTAAAAAATTGAACTTGTGCGACTACACCGCATCCGATATGCCGACCGGATGTGATGTATTCTAATGTTGTCCTATCAGGTTCGTGTGCGCGAGATGATAAGAATTATTGAAAAGTATTAATATTAACTTTAGTAATTTTTAAACTTTACCAAAAACAATCTTTTTGTTTTAAATACATTGTTATTGATAAAAAAAAGTAATAAATTGTTAATATTTATATCGTATTATTTTAATGTTGCGTCCATGTTTCCTCAAAAATTATTCACGGTCTTTCTGGATTTATTGTTGCATTGATTGTATTTATTTATTTGTATTCACCTTGATAAATGGAGGGAGAATACAGGCTCTTGCTTTTGCTCTCCTTTACTGGAGACACCAAAGAAAACATTGCAAATCAGTGTGTATAAAACACCACCTGACTCGGAGAAAAAGTCTCGGTGAGTATCACCGTTTAGTGCAAGAGTTGCGCCTTAATGGAGAACTTTTTTTTCACGATCATCTAGTAATGGGTTTTCCGAGACCGCGAGAATTAACTTCTCTCCCATGTTGACGTCTACACGATCATATTGCATATTCCGTGTGACTGTCACTAGGGGGCGAAATCCGACAGTCGTGTCCGTTTGTCGTGTGCAGTGTGAAGGCGGCTTGTTTAAACCTCAATTCAGATATTTCAAACAATAAACACAGTCTTTTGTAGGAAAAAATGTTGTTTTACTGTCTACTGTATTTACTGTCAGGCTATTTATGGATTTTACACTTTCTAAGGGGCTTTTTACACCTGGTCACTTCATTTGTTTTCTGTGATCAGATCCAAGACCAGGTCTAAATGCCCTCCGAAACGTTTGAGACGGATATAAATCCGATGGTTCAAACAACTTCAGGAGGTGGTCTGGGACGCATTTCAGATGAAACTGGACAGGTGTAAATGAATGTGGTTGTTTAAGCCACATACGTCAGCGCTATACTCCTCCTAAACAGAAGTACGTCACTCACAAGTGATCTTTCACCCAGGCGTCTCGTTGGGTCTGAAAATGCACGAAAACTCAGCAAACAGTAAATGCATATGCATAAACCGCATACACCAAAGTGTGTTCCATTTCAATTACCCCGGAAATGAGGTAAAATATATGTGCATTTTGGGCGGGAGTAGAAAGATCGGATTGATATCCGATTCGCCGAGACGCATTTATGTGGCCTAATGTAAATGGAACAGTTTTAACAAATCAGATAGCTATCGGATCAGAGAAAACACATGAAGTGACCAGGTGTAAAAAGGCCCATAGGCCCATGTGGGAAACAGCAGATTGTTTATAAGCATGTAGCTTACTGTTAAAAGGAACGTAAACCTTTAGACTGTGTAACAGAATTAAGAAGTACGTCATTAGAGCACTTGTGGCACCGATGGTCATCTCTTACCTCTCTTTCTCGTCCTTCCTCTCAGGTGTGTGGTCCAGGGTCAGTTTAAGAGCTTTACCCTTCCTGCAGAGCATGGCACGACTGTCGCCCACGCTGGCCACCACCAGCTCGATGCCGTCTCTCAGCAGCGCCACCGTGGCCGTGGTGCCTGCGCTTAGCACAGAGGCTGTAAAGCACCAAAGACAGAGCCTAAGAGTTAAACCTGAGAGGGAGGGATACGCAATCATGTTGCACTGAACACGGCATGATGTAAAAATCATGCACACGCTGATTATTACTGCAGTGTAGACACACAAACACACGGCTGTATTCACACAGGTTTTTCTCTCTCTCTCTCTCTCACACACACACAGCTTTGATGAACTCCATAGAGTAATACAAGGAGGAAGAGGAAGTGTTCGGGGATATTTCCAAAGAGTGGATGAGGAACAACACGTTACGCATGCAGGATAAATCAGTATGTTTTTGGCAGGGCAAAGAAATATGAAAGAAAGAAAAGAATATGAATGCAAGTACAGCATGCCAAACTGAAGAAGAATGAGGGACTGAGAGGAAGAATGAGAATTTCTTATTCACTTAAAACCACTTGCAGCTGTTAAATCTCACTAACCTGCTGCTCTCTACATACCGTGATCACTCACTTTGTAGTTATGATGTTTTTAACTAGTAAAACAAGTTCACCGTAACATGGCAAAGTAAATACAACTCGAGCTATTTGCTGACTGGAAGTCTCGGACTAATGCGCTTTCAAGGATGGTTTGTTTTAATAAAGGTTTTCAGAGGGAAAATGGCTACGTTCTTGTTTCCGTGCCCCTGTTAGCAATTTGTGTGGCTGAAACACCAGAATTCGATTATTATATATCATTATAAATACAGGATATTTTTCTGCTACACACTTAAAACATTCGGGTTTGAGATCAACAGACGAATGAGACGATAGCTTTTGTTATTTACATCTAGATGTCTTTCAGAACGAGGCACCTTTGGTGACGGTTATCCAATCAATGGAGCAAAACTATTAGAACGGATGATCTTAAAGTGTATATCAGTTACTATTTGCTTGCATGTCCCTTGCTTGCTGTAATTACATCAGCACTAGGAACCTCCTTTTCACATGTATAACTCAAGCCTAGAGTGGGTAGCAGTTATAACATCAATGGGCTTTTTTTACACCTGGTCACTTCACGTGTTGTCTCTGATCCGATAGCTATCTGATTTTGTTAAAACTGTTCCATTTACATTAGGCCACATAAATGCGTCTCGGCGAATCGGATATCGATCCGATCTTTCTACTCCCGCCCAAAATGCAAATATATTTTACCTCATTTCCGGGGTAATTGAAATGGAACACACTTTGGTGTATGCGGTTTTCAGAACGCAATCAAAAAGAAGACGAAAAAACTTGTTACGACGGTTATGCTACAAAAAACAGCATTTACTGTTTGCTGCATTTCGTGCATTTTAAGACCCAACGAGACGCCTGGGTGAAAGATCACTTGTGAGTGACGTACTTCTGTTTGGGAGGAGTATAGCGCTGATGTATGTGGCTTGAACAACCACATTCATTTACACCTGTCCAGTTTCATCTGAAATGCGTCCCAGACCACCTCCTGAAGGGGTTTGAACCATCGGATTTATATCCGTCTCAAAAACGTTTCGGAGGGCATTTAGACCTGGTCTTTTTACCATCGGATAGCTATCTGATCACAGAAAACACATGAAGTGACCAGGTGTAAAAAGCCCCTTAGATGTAAATAACAGGTAATGAAAGCTGATATTCGTCTCTATAATCTCATATACATCTTTTGATCTCAAACTTTATGAGCACTTTGCTCGTTTGCTCCAACTCATTTCGAACCATGGCTTTAGCAGTTGAATGAAACCAAGAACATTAAAAAAAAAAAAAGAATTCTTCAGAAAGTGAGTCATAAGTACTTCTGAGTTTAAAGTTGGTTAGTAAATGATGAGCATAGTCACTTGAAGTCACTATAGAAGGGTATACAAACTTATGCAACCAAGCTAATTTTTCTACCTTAAACTGTTTCTGGTTTTATTTTTAAGCTGTGTTGGTTCCTATTTCACACTATTCATGAACAAAAAAAGTCTGAAATGATTTCTTTTGGCTCGATCACAAAACCCCCTTGCAATCCTAAGAGGGGTGTGTAAACTTTTTCTATATCTTGTATTACCTAGATGTGTCTAATAATCTTACAATATTATTTCAGTATTCACTGTGCGAAAGACAACAAACCCTGAACACGTCTTCGGTCAACACTTGTGTGTCCCCCCCCCATAAATATGTGGACAAACAGGAAGTAGCTATAGAGACTTGGAAGAAGAGAAAGAGAGAGATTTAGAAAGAAAGGGAGAGAAAGTTGAGGAACCTTCCAGAAGCCCACGCAAGGACCCGCTGGACCAATCTAGCTCCTCGCCTTCCAAAAAGGTAGCGCGGAGCTGCCTCTCTTATGGGTTCTTAGCTGGGTCCGCAGCTGTCATAACACGCACACACAGACAAAGGGCAAAGTTGTACATTGCAGGCACCAAGGCCATGATCGGGCCACACAGTACAAGAGAGTCATGGAGAGCTTTATAACCTAAAGTTTCGAGTTGCAGGGCTTGTGTAGGTCTATGGTTTAGTGGATAAAACAATAATAAAAAAAAAAGTATACACGTTCACTCTTTATGGTAGAATGCATTCATGTTAAAATAATAATACGCTATTCAACATTAAACATAGCTTTTACGGCACTAGTGAGAAAGAACAACTGTGTGAATTCTTGACTCTGACTGGACAGAAGCTTCTGTACAATGGGTTATTTAACTTTTATAGAAGAGGTCTGAGGTATAAGAATTAAACCTAAAGCTGTTCCTTGGTGAAACAGATGAAAATTAAAGTAAGATAACGGGTACTATCTTGTTTAGTGCGCGTAAATAAACGCAACTATAATTGGATAAAACTATCCAAATATACAATTCGATAACGAACGCACTAGCCGTAGCCGTTCGCTGTGGTATAAGAGAAATAAAACACTTCGTAGGAAAACATGCTAAGAAAAATATTCACTTAGAGATGGTATTATTCATTTTTAACAGCATGCCTTGTCATATGTTATTATTTACATCAAATTCAAGAGCCAATCAGGATTTAATATGCAAATTTGGATTACACGATTAAAGTAAAAGTATAGGTGTTTTTTTTTTTGTTTTGTTGTCTAGTGACAATTTTGTAAAAATGTCAGATTAAACCCAGTATGAACCGTATTTTTATGGTCGTGTTATAAAAACTACATATTCGATGCACTCGTTTATAGAACCAAAGTTGCATGGTTTGTCTCCATTCATTGCCTTTTTCTATGTCGTTACACATGACATTGAGCTCACAACACTTTGGACGAATCTACAAGCAAATCCATAAATACCTGAACCGTCTATTATTATTATTATTATTCTAATATTTTCTTTAATTTCAGGGTATTTACATTTGGATATGATGGATAGTGTTGGAATAACAGCACTTCATATATGTTGCACTCCCTCTTACAGAACCAAAAGTAACTGGATAAAATAAACACCATAAATTTAGACGATCGTTTATAACATTTTTGTGAGTCTATCGCAAGTCCACGACTGCATGAAATCCGCAACCTGTAGACAGATGCTGGGTTTCTTTCTTGCTGTTGTTCTTCCAGGACTTCCCTGTCTGTCCCTGGAGCACGTTGTATATGTTTTGGACTCAGCTCTTGGCCCCTGCAGGACATTTCACTTCTTTGCCTCAAATACGTCAAAGAACACTTTGGGTCCTTGTATATCTGCGATGTGAAGCGGCGACCAATGAATTCAGAAGGATTTGATTGAACATGAGCACGTAATACAGGACCTCACACTTCAGAATTCATCCCTCTGGTTTTGTAAACAGCGGCAATAAATTCAAAAGTGCGCTTAAAATTATTAAGACTTAAGACATACTCTTCTTTTCATATCATTCCTGGATCATACAGGTTCATGTTAATCTCATTGGTTTGAAGGATGTTGTTCCAGATCTGTACAGGCTTTAAGGGTTTTTAACAGACTCGCATCTGGTATTCTTGTTTTTGAGGCTTCTTTAGATCTTGTGGTGAACCCTCAGTATTAACTCAGGTGAAGTCTTGTCTTGGGGCCACGGTGGCTTAGTGGTTAGCACGTTCGCCTCACACCTCCAGGGTCGGGGTTCGATTCCCGCCTCCACCTTGTGTGTGTGGAGTTTGCATGTTCTCCCCGTGCCTCGGGGGTTTCCTCCGGGTACTCCGGTTTCCTCCCCCGGTCCAAAGACATGCATGGTAGGTTGATTGGCATCTCTGGAAAATTGTCCATAGTGTGTGAGTGAATGAGAGTGTGTGTGTGTCCTGTGATGGGTTGGCACTCCGTCCAGGGTGTATCCTGCCTTGATGCCCGATGACGCACAGCCTCACCGTGACCCGAGGTAGTTCGGATAAGCGGTAGAAGATGAATGAATGAAGTCTTGTCTTGCTTGTTGACTTGACACAGATACAGCTACCTCCAGGAAGGTGATCTTCATTTGGTTGATCTTAACCTGGTGTGAACAGGTTGTGAAGGAATTCTTGTCATAAACTACAGGCGTCTTCTGGGGTTTTCCAAGTTTTTTGGTCTCTCATCTGATGTTTTTTCTTAACAGCCTAATGCTTCACTGGTGCTTACAGCTCTTTAGACATCACATTAAGAGTTAACAGCAACAGCTGCAAAGATCACATCTCTAGACCTTTTACCTGCTTACTTGTAGCCGAAATAAGGAATAATCGAACAGCCAACTGTCTAATCAGCTGATCCATAGTAAGCAGGGGACCACATGTAAAAAGTGCTGTTATTCCTACACAAAATATTTATGGACCTGCTTTTAACTGTAGAAACTAAACCACGATGGCACAAAAACTCATGCATATTTAAAGCCTATATTAAACTGAAGAGCTAAAGTGGGTGACTGGTTAAGTAATAACTTAAGTAGCCGTACTAATCGGTCACCCTGACAAAAAGCCTCACTGAAATCCCACCACAGAAAATTAAACAGCAGCGATGTTACCTACCGTCTGCGCTCAAGTGAAGGTGCTTCGCTAATTCTTTGTCCACGTTTAGAAACGCGTTTGTCAGGACGACCTCTAGGTTGTCCTCTTTTTCTACAAGCTCTCTGCAAACAAATCCATCAAACAAGGAACAATGAGTCTACATCAACACGACACTTTTTTTTTTTGAACATGATTATTTTTACTGATTATGTACCGTGTAAGTCGAGACAACACTGCTGACCAAGCCTGTTTCTATATAAACTTCTGATATTGCTAAATATTCGTGATAAATAAAAGATATATTGGGTATTTCAAATATTTTACAAACCCACCATTAATTACAAAAAAAAAAAAACCTCCTCCTATATTGTCAAATTTTTCTTTCTTTTGGCCGCATATTCAGATTGGAGTTTCCCGAGTCAATAACTCCTGAGCTAAACGCTGTTACTACACAAATAACACCTCTTTTCTATCGTAGTAATGTAGAGACGCAGCTACAACCGTGTTTTGTGTAGTAACAGTGTTTAGCTCAGGAGTTATTGACTCAGGAAACTCCAATCTGTGAATATGTGACCAACTTTACTTAAGACGCCGAGGCGCTTTTTTCCTTCTCGATAGGTGAGTAACGTTGGTTTTGCTTTGTTACACAGAACTAATATGCCTTTGTCCTTTGCATGATTATGCTTGTGTGTCATTTTTGCTTGTTTGTTTATCTGCAATCGTATTGTTCTTCCCTTCAGCTATGATAAAGACACATTTCTTTCCATTAGTTGCCTGGGTTACGTATGTATGTGTGGGCGGAGCTATCGATACAGGGGTGGGGCCCATTTGGGTTAGGGGCGTGTTTGTTTTGGTGATTTTATATGTCAACATTGGCTTTCAAACATCGGAGACCCCACCTTTAACATTAAATGAAAGAGTCTCCAGTTTCAGCACTTTGTAATAGGAATGAAAAGTCTTAAGGATAGATTTTTCCGGGTTTATCTGTAATCAAGAACAGTCCAGAATGTATCACCGGCAGTGTTACTGATTACATTGCCTCTAATTGTTTTTCCACAAAAGCACACCCGGTAGTAGAGAATATTCAACCCTATGCAGGAAACTGAGTTAACATGAGATTTTAACCTGATTGAAAGAAAATCGCTCTCTCATTGTGAATCCTTACTTGATGTGCTGCTCCATGTATTTGTGGCAAAAGTCAGCGGCCTGAGCACCGCCGTGGCCGTCGAACACAGCGAAGTAAAGGATGTCGTTGGTCATCTGCGACACCTGATAGCGGTCCTCGTTCTCTTTGCGCTGGCCGATCAGTGAGGCGCAGCCCACCTTGGACAAGCTGATTTTGGGGATGGGCTTTCCGTAGCGGATGCTGGACGGCAGCAGAATCGGCTCGTCAATGCGATTGTCCCAAATGCCAAACGAGTCCCAGGTTGTGGGACGTCCGCTGCTGTCCGGGTCAAAGCGTGAATTGCTGGCGTGGGTGTTTGATGGACTGTGCAGCGAACGGACCAGCCTGTCCTGAATAGGGAGTACTCTGCTTAGTAGCATCCTGCGGCACATGCGTGACCCGCCATGTGAGGCGAGCTGCATGAGAACCGCCATGGACATAGCTTAAGAACGGACTGTGAAATACCAAACGGTTCAAACAAGCTCTTTTAAATTCTACTCAAACCAGACTGATCCAGACGCAGCAGCGGAAAGTAGGTCCAAGTCTCTTCAAGTCCAAGCGTTTCCTGAAAAACAAAAAAAGAGTTTAAAATATATAAACACATGAAGTCCACAAAAGGGAGCTTTGATAAATTTAGATTAAATGTTTTTAGTTGTACTTCTAGACTTACAATAATAATAATAATAATAATAATAAGCAGCAATGTGGTGGGCGGGTAAGCTCCACCCCTTGTTGTTGTAAACAGCGCGCACACACAAAACACACACTCAACTGTGTGGATTGTACTGATCTGTACCGAATACACATTAATCCAGTATACATCCTTGTCTACAGCACCTCCATATCAAACTCTTCACATGCTGTCTTACACATTCAATTAATTGCTGTTCAACTCATTACAATACCTCATATAACTTCTTCTTCTTTCGGCTTTTCCCTTCAGGGGTCCCACAGTGCCACAGCCAGTCAATAACTCCTGAGCTAAACGCTGTTACTACACAAATAACAACTCTTTTCTATCTTGTAATGTAGAGAGGCAGTTACAACCGCGTTTTGCTAGTAACAGCGTTTAGCTCAGTTCTCTCAGTTCAGTTCTCTCCAGCGCTGGAAAGCTGATACTATATTAACACGGGTCTTGCTTCTTGCCTTATCGTAAGCCTTTCTTCGCTTTCTTTCTTTTTATCCTTCTAGTCAATGTTAAAACCACTTTCTGCTAATGTCACATGCACACTGAACACTCTCTCTGCCCATATTGACAAGACACGCCCCTTTCTGCTCATTGGCCACATGTTTGTTTTGATTATTGTTTTGTTTGGTGGCCCAACGCAGTTTTCTGAAGCATTTCTCAAATATCTGAGACCCTACCTTTAACCCTTTGGAGTCGATGAACGCGTATACGTGTTTTGTGGCATAATCTCCTGTTAAGGCCGAAAAGAACTTAAATTACACTTTCAGTTTCGATCGTACAGATAAGAGCAATACATCAATCGAATCTGTAAAGGGCTACTTTTATTTGTATACACACATAATAACAACAAAACACTGTGCTTTTGTAGAATAAAGAAAATAAACAGAGTGCGTTCTCTGCCATCTCGGACTCGGTCACCACTGTTCACACACACATAAATAAAACAACCCGAATCTCAGCGAATACTTGCCTCAAAAACAAGATAAATATATGCATAGAAAGCTTGAAATGTCTATTTCTAAATAAACAAATTCAAGTCAAAAACAAATAATCTATTTTTATGTAATCAGTAAGAAAGTAAGGAGTGGTCCGGTTTCTCCTGTTTCGCCTCTTTATAGCCAATGTGTTCCCGCCTCTGTCTGAGCGAGCTGTTCATATGCAAATGAACTGAGGTGATACAGGTAATCATGTACACGCTCCCGAGACACAGGAATGACTCAGTACATGAAATCCGGACCTGTGGTATAGTAAGAGGCAGGACACTACTTGGAAATGCCAGGCATGTGATGTTCACTTGTGTGTTCATCTGAAAAGGAACTGTTTCCTATAGTGGCACAAAGATGTATAACTGTTCACTTCTGGGTACTATGTGACAGAGTAGGTTAGTGGACTTCTACAAACCTCACAACCTTTTTTATCTTGCACTCTTCCTTGTTGACACTTTTTTTTTGTTGCACAGTTTTGCCCTGATTGTGTCTTCTGTGTTATTACTAACTTCTAAAGTGATTTTGTGTGATAGTTAAATATTCTAAATAAACTACAAACAAAAAATATACACATTTATTTTGTCCTCACATTCTTTCTTGTAACTCCTCTCTCAGTCACATACCTGCCTGAAAGGCTCATTATGCGGGCCTTTGTCTTCTCAGGTGTGAATCACATTAATATTCATGATAGTTGACGCCTACTCGCATATGCCCTTTACAAACAAAAAGTGTCTTAGAAAATTTAAATCAATATATTGTTCTATGTGAGCGAGTAAACAAGATGATTTTCACATAATTTTGAAGCAAAAACTCTAGGCTACAAGATCCATTTCTCAAAAGTCATGTGAACCGATGTTCTGTATGTGTTTTATGGCCTTATTCAAGTGGGTAAAATCATGTACATACATGCTGCTCACATATTATTGTAGTCCAGTTTGTGCTGATTACAGTGATGTTAGATTTTAGCCATTTACGTCTTTATAAGCAACTGAAAAAAGCACAAATGTCAGGGTATGACAGAACTTCTCCAGGCCCTAAAAATACCCTCAGACTTCAGCTGTTTCTTCCACAAAATGAGTAAGTCTCATCTATGTCAGGGTTATCAGGTTAGATTATATAATGGACTACATTAATCTTGTTGAATATACAATAGTTGATTAGCTATATCTATATAAACTATATCTAATATTAAGAAAGGCCAGCAGAATTTTAAATCCTTTTTATTTGAATAGGTTTGCAAATATTATCAACACATAGACCCCAATAACGACGTGTGAAGCCCTGTTAGGATGATGCAAACACGCAGAACACTGAGGAGTGCGAGCGTGTGAGAAGCACTGAGGTGTGATACATTAAGGTAGGTAGGTGTGTGTGTGTGTGTGTGTGTGTGTGTGTGAATGAGTGAAGTACACCGCCCCTTCTCTCCATAGGAGGCCAGGAGCTACACCTCCTTCTGCCTTTACACACAAACCTTTCATTCACCTCTAACCACACACCATTATTATTCACACAGCTGACCATTCATAAAAAAATACTAATAAAACACGAAACAGATTAAAAAAAAAAAAGCGGGTGTTTATATTTTAAGGACAAACAAAAACAAAAACAATAACAAACCGGCTTAATGTGAATGACGCAACACTAAGCTAAACTAGGCTAAGCTAAGCTATGCTCGTAGATATCTATGAACTATGCTAAGCTAAGCTAAGCTAAACTATGCTAAGCTAAGCTCTTTCATCTGACACCGTTAAACAACAGACAAATACCACATTAGATATCATTTTAAACTACTCACACACACACCGTTCCTTTATTTAATCATTTCTCATTAAACCCAAGATAAAATAAAGAGTGAACTGAACTCACCTACAAACCTCAGCAGAAGCACAGCGTTATTTAATGAAGTACAAACACAAATGGCGAGAAGAGCTCTCACTGCAGGATGCGCCAACAATTAGTCACACCCACATAGGCGGGACAACCGATAATCATCCAATCACTGCACTGTAAAACTATCACGCAGCCAATGAGAGGCTTCAATCGTGCAAGCGTTAAAATCATATCTTATTAGAATTAGAATCAAAACCAGAAAAAAACTTTGTTTACAATGTGGTGCAAGGAAGATAAGACAACACAGAGTAATACAAAACAACAACACAGGCAATACAAATAAGATGAGAATAAAAAAATACACATATGTAAATACAAATAGACAAAAAAAAATACAAATAAATAAATTGCATGTACAGTTGTGCTATAGATGATAGAATGGAATATAATATGAAGGTGGTAACAAATAAATGTAAACTTATTGCACATTGTTATTGCATAACATAATTGCAATACATAATTATTAATTTTATGTTGATTAAACTTATCTGTTTTCTTTTATGCTTTACGAATTCTATTATTTATTAGAATTTTTATTGATTTATTACTTGCTGCTAAAATGCAAGACCTTTTTAAGGATTACATTCAGTATGATTTCTCTAGGTAAGGCAAATAGTTTATGCTTTTTTAAAAAAAAAAAATCTGGATTTTGGTAAATGTACATAAGTTTAATACTATAGTAAAAATAATACTTGACTAAATACTACTTTTTGTTTTAATATACATTCATAAGAATAAGTTAATTGCTATACTGAGTTATATAAGATTATATATAAGACTATATGGTAGCTCAGTGGTTAAGGTGTTGGGCTACTGATTGGAAGGTCACGGGTTCAAACCTCAGGTCCACCAAGTTGCCACTGCTGGGCTCAGTAAGGCATTAACCCTCAATTGGTCACTCTGGATAAGGGTGTCAGAAATGTTCTTGCCATTTTAGCATGGTGTCTATACAGTGTACATTAACAGACACGCATCTTTACAGATTACTCAATTGCTCAGTTGCTCAATTGTAAGTCACTCTGGATAAGGGTGTCTGCTAAATGCCGTAAATGTAAGGTGGGAATCCTTGAGATACCAGTCTATCCCAGGGCACCATTCACACACATATATACAATACACACACTTATTAAAACTAAGGGCAATCCAGTGTTGTCAAAATATCTACCTACATGTTTGGGGTCAGTGGAAGTAACCAAGAGAAAACCCGCATGCATATAGGTAGAACATGCAAAACTCCACACAGAGAGTAAACCAAACTCAGGATTTACCTATCGATCCTATAGATGTTACAAGTAATGTAAACCACTCCACCTAATATGATGTGACAAGATATAAACACATTATTATTATTATTATTATTATTATTATTATTATTATTATTATTATTATTATTGTTACTACTACTACTACTACAATATATTAAATAACAAAATCTTTGCTTCTCATATAATAATAATAATAATAATAATAATAATAATAAATAACAATAATGCTAATAAATAAGTTAATTAATAATTTATTTTATTATTTAAATTAAAATGTATTTATTTATTAAAAACAATTTTAATGTTATTAAAAACATTATTTACATGTTGTCAGGCCCCAGGTTATGGAGGGAAGGAGACAGGCCCGTACGCAGGATAGCTTCAAATAAAGGGGTTTAATACATAAGGAAGGAAGGAAGGAAGGAAGGCAGACAAACATATCCACACCACACGGGGAACTAACGTAACGAAACTAATGAATCCGCGCTGCCATCGTCAACGCGGATCACATATACACACACAGACAAGTCAATCACACAATGGGGAACAGGTGTGGAGACAGGGAGGAGCAGACGAAGGCGGGGCAGACACGTGACAATAACAAAAACTTTAGCACGTGTCCAAAAGTCCGCGCTGATCCCTCACACATGCACAACCATACAATATATACAAAGACAGTTTTTTAGCGTTATATATATATATATATATGCTCGGGTTCTGTTCTCCGCAAAGCCTTGGGGAAGTCTCAATGAAACACGCCAGTCAGTCTTTCAAAGAGAAGTCCAAACTTTATTATGTCAAACATGAATATACTGTATATAGTAGTACAAAAAAGGAAGGATATAATGTGTGTGTGGAGCTTAATGCTAGTATCTGCAGAAGATACCTTGACCGTTATCAAGAAGCAAGAAACCTCCCAGCTGCAGTATCATGTTTTTCATAACTTCTTTCATAGCAGATGTGCTAAGGAGAGGAGGTTATGCTAAGGTCAAGGTATCTGTGTGTGTGTGTGTGTGTGTGTGTGTGTGTGTGTAAGAAAAGAACATTGTGCTTTGTACAGAAAGTCTGCAACATTATCAGAAAAGTATTTTATACAATTATTCTCACATCCAATATTATAATTTCCATAAGATAACCAATAAACTTTCCAATTCCTTTAATTTTAAATGAGATATTCATTATTATTATTACATATATAATATACATACATATACATATAATATACATACACATACATTTTTAATTTAAATCAATTATAAAACAATAACAATGTCAACGCTAAAGCAGAATCCCGACTGTTATCAGAATTATTTCTATTTATAATATAGGAGGAGGAGGAGGAGGAGGAGGAGGAGGAGCAGCGCCACCTGCAGGAAGTCTGGCAGCATTAGACTAAAAGAGACCAGACTGGTGAGGAGACAGCGGTTCATTCACACACCAGCGTCTGTGCAGCATCATGATGTTCTACTGCTGGGGAGACTCATCCAAAGGACAGCTCGCTTTACCCGGCACTGGGGTAAAAGCTACACCGACTTCAGTACCTTTGACTGAACAACTCATTCAGATCTCTTGTGGAGAACAACACACTTTATTCCTGACACCAAGCGGTCAGGTGCTCTCATGTGGCCGAAACTCTAAAGGACAGCTGGGGAGATCCAAGAGCAGAGACACCAAACTGCCAGGTAAACAAAGTAAACACAGACACAGAGAGCCAGAGTGTGGGGATAGATGATAACAGTGTGAAGCTTTACAAATGCTTTAGAAATAGAGAAATATACATATATAAATAAATAGAGCAAGAAAAACGTCATCAAGCTCCAGATTTGTTTTTGTTTTTACATTTCTTAGGAGAAAATGATGATTTAATATTGTTTAATATTATTTAATATACACTGTGGAAAGTAAAAAATAAAAATAAAAATAATAACAGGAATGTCTGATCTTTTCATTACTTTATTTATTTATTTATTTTGTTTATTTTAATAACTTTCGTTCTCGGTTAAGTGTTTAAGTTTCGGTTTCGTTTCTGTGGTTCTGCTCTCAGGAATACCTGGCACTCACACACACACACACACACACACACACACACACACACACACACACACACACACACACACACACACACACACACACACACACCTGAACCTAGTACACTGTTCAATTCACTTCAATTCTATTCAATTCAATTCTATTTATTTGTAAAATGGCTTTTAACAATTCACATTGTCTCAAAGCAGCTTTACAGAAGTATAGAAATAGAAGAATTTTTTTTTTTTTGAAGTTTAAAATGAAGTTACTATTTATCTCTAACATCTATCCCTGTCACCAATGAGCAAGCCTCTGCTGATGGTGGCACTGTTCCATTAAATACTGTAGAAAGAGGCTTTTGTTAACTGTTCAAGCTCTCTAGAGTTCTTTTAAAGGCACTACAGAGGTGCCAAAACTGCTATCTCTCTCTCTCTCTCTCTCTCTCTCTCTCTCTCTCTCTCTCTCTCTCTCTCTCTCTCTCTCTCTCTCTCTCTTTCTCTCTCTCTCTTTCTCTCTCTCTCTCTCTTTCAAACACACACACACACACACACACACACACACACACACACACACACACACACTGGATGTGGTAGCCTAGTCATTAAGGTGCTGGACTACCAATCAGAAGGTTGTGAGTTTGATTCCCATATTCACCATGGGGCCCCTGAGCAAGGCCCTTAACACTCAGTTGTATAAAATAAGATATAAAAAAAATTTAAGTTGCTCTGGACAAGGGCATCTGCTGTAAATGTAAATCTTTAATGGTCTCTCACTCCTAGTTTAGCTCTCTGTTTTCTTTTCTCCATCTTTCTGCAGTGAAGATTGAAGGTTTGGGATCTGTAGCTGCAATAGCATGTGGACAGGACCACAGTTTGGCTCTATGTGATTCAGGTCAAGTGTTTTCTTGGGGAGCAGGTGGAGAAGGTCAGCTGGGCATCTGCAGCCCGTTTGCAAAATGCCTCAAACCTATGTAAGTATAAGATAGTGTTCCAGCACCAGGGCCAACTGCAGACAGATGCTAAATGGCCCTAATGTTTTAGTGACCAAATCTTAGGTATTTTTATGTGAAGTAATCTGGTACCCTGTGAAAAAAAGTAGAAATCAACCCAATTATATTTCATTATAAATCTGACTACCTGACAGGAATCTCAGGTAGATTCCTGACCTGATACATACCAAGTCTTCTACCAAACTCAAGACTCTATTGTACCCTATACACTCACATCCAACATCCTTCATATTAACGCATTTCATACTGTATCCTGGAATATCTGATGCCACCCTGAGGAAGATAGGCTCCAATCTCTGAAGGGTATCCCTTCTCTGGAACTTTTTTCTTGCCGCTGTCTAAACCTTGTTTATTTCAAACTTATCTGGGTTTTTCAAACTGTTTGGGTGCAATATACTAATAAAATTGGTTTGAATCAGACTGGGGAGCACGGTGGCTTAGTGGTTAGCACGTTCGCCTCACACCTCCAGGGTCGGGGTTCGATTCCCACCTCCACCTTTTGTGTGTGGAGTTTGCATGTTCTCCCCGTGCCTCGGGGGTTTCCTCCGGGTACTCTGGTTTCCTCCCCCGGTCCAAAGACATGCATGGTAGGTTGATTGTCATCTAAGGAAAATTGTCCCTAGTGAATGAGAGTGTGTGTGTGCCCTGCGATGGGTTGGCACTCTGTCCAGGGTGTATCCTGCCTTGATGCCCAATGACGCCTGAGATAGGCACAGGCTCCCCGTTACCCGAGGTAGTTCGGATAAGTGGTAGAAGATGAATGAAATGAATGAATGAATGAATCAAACTAAATTATATCCCATGCCCCGTCACATGCCAGTCAGACTGTAAGTCTGTCCTTGGGCCTACTTAGTGTCTCTGGTTGTTCAAGGTTCAAAATATCTAAC
Source organism: Tachysurus vachellii (assembly GCF_030014155.1). Taxonomy (NCBI): domain Eukaryota; kingdom Metazoa; phylum Chordata; class Actinopteri; order Siluriformes; family Bagridae; genus Tachysurus; species Tachysurus vachellii. The sequence continues at coordinate 24,504,418 of NC_083465.1, forward strand.
AATTTATAAATAACCTAATCATTTCTGAAACCTAAATATTGTTCTACTTTTTCAGGCTATCTCAGATACCTTTTCAGATCCAAGTGGTACAGGTGGCTTGTGGAAATGTCCATTCTTTAGCCCTAACCAAGGGTGAGTGTGTGGTGTAAATTTTTCAAAACTAGTAATCTTCTTATAACTAAACCAAATAAATGAATTTTGAACACTGAGAACATTGATCTGGATAATTATAATTGTGATGAAACATATTGATGAAACAAGAACATATCTGTCTTGAAGGAGGTGAAGTCTTTTCATGGGGTCTGAATAAATATGGGCAGCTGGGACTGGGGAAATCAGTGAACCTCCAGGCTCTCCCTGCCCTGATACCATCTCTTGTCGGAGTTCCAGTTATTCAGATCTCAGCTGGTGGAGCCCACACTATGGCGTTGACCCTCACAGATCAAGTGTTCTGCTGTGGCGCTAACAGTGTAGGCCAACTGGGTCTTAATAGGAAAGACGTAAACGGTACAGTTTTACAGAGAGCTAAGATCTCAGCTCTCGAGCATGGCTAAATCAATGTGATAAAATAAAGATAATAGATAATAGAATTTCTAATTAAATGTGGTATCTTACAGGTCGATTTACAATATGTGCTGTTCCAGCTTTGAGGAACTTCGGGGTTTCTTCCATCAGCTGTGGAGCAGCTCACACTGCTGTCCTCACTAAGGTATGGATTATGGAGGAACGAGACTCGGACAGAGAAAATACAAATGTGGATCAAGTTATATTTGTCTATATTGGCTTATATAATATCGGACAATGTATTATTCAGTGGCAATAGGCTAATATAATGGCAATTTTATTGTTTCTTTTAATGTGGGTTACGTGTGCTACAGAACTACAGTTACACAGATTCAACAGAAAATATAAATATTTGCTGTAGATAGAATTAATTACTATATTAACTTCTGAAAGTTTAATATTATTTACAGGTTGGAGAGGTGTACACATTCGGAGAGGGAGCTCATGGTCAACTTGGGCATAACTCCACCAATAACCAGCTTCTACCCAAGAAAGTTGAAGCAATTGATGCACCTGCTAAACAAGTAACCTGTGGCAGGTGATAAATAATTAAGCTTTACGTAGAACAGGTTCACTTTCATTTTCACAAAATAGAGAAGAATTTGCTTATGCAAACTACATGCAGATTTATTGGGTGTGTTAAGTCTAATAAAAAAAAAACATTTGCTGTAAATGACATCACATACAAATGGAAATAGTATTTGAATAATACATTGGCATGTGAGAATTGTTCTGCAGCGTCATAGAGATTCCCAGAAGAGTAAAACAGAAACTAATTGTATATCCTGATTGAAAGCAAAATAGGATTGTGTGTTTTCTGTTCATAAGCTTTATACGTATGAAGAAAGCCATTTTAAATGCTGTATAAATGCTGTTTGGAAGTGTGACCTCAGATGATTATGTATTAATTGTTTTGTTAAATTATGATTTTGCAAAACATTTTAATTATTATATTTTTATATAGCTACCAAACATCTAAAAAATGATAGGATATTTTTTGTCATCAAAGTGTTTCCAGCTGCTCTATACTCTGCCTTAGCTTTCTCACGCACTCCATGAGACACTGGCAGGAGATGTCTTGGAGATGATGCTTCTTATCGCTATTCCTGTTTCATGTCAAAATCCATGGAATTACAGATACCTCTCCAAATCATTTGGCATGTGCTCTCCTGGTATCATAGTAAGAAGAATTTGACTTCATTCATCAGTCTTTTCCTTACCCACAGCACCCCTATTACTGTCCTTGTAGACTTCAAACTCCTATCCAAATAAACTCCAGTCCTCTTGCCTTCTACTTCTTCTGTATTCTTCTCCTTGTCATTCATCTGCCCTCCCAGATGCACGCTAGAAAATGCCCTGGACCTTCTCTTCCAGCTACAGACAACATTGTTACCCCATTCCACATGGTTTCCTTCATCATCATCTTCCCTATCCTGACCAAATCTAGCTATCAATATTGCTTCACCCTAAATAGCTTCACCCTATCGTCCTTGCCAAACCTTGATTCTCTTTTCTCCCTACCTTTGGAGTTAGCCAGAGACTCTGCCCACTTCCCTCATCCATGGACCTTCTGTACTCTCTATATTTTACACCCAGGAACATTTCTTGACATGTTCTTTTGGCTATTAGATGTGTTACACAGAGCAGCAAGTAAGAGTAAGCAGTAAGAACCACAGCAAATTGACAGCAAATTTAATTTATTCAATATACTGAGAGGATTTGACTTTTTATCCGATTAGTTACATTTATTTTCTAGAATGTCTGCAGCCTGTTATGTCACATATAAACCATAGAGACCATGGTCCTTTTACATAAAATCATTACAGTACGTAAAGCTTCACTATATTTAATGATTACACACATTGATTACAGACTTTCTGTGTAAGTGGGTGAGATAATAGAAGAAGTGCATTAGTATAAACATAAAACTTGTATAAACATAAAACTTGTAATAATCCAGGACTTATGAGTAGAAAAGACTTTATTTCTGATGATGTTGCTTTGTTTCTTTTCTTCATATGGCACTGAGAAATTAATAATATGTATTTTCATGTTTCAGTATTCAGTCAGTGCTGTCAATCTGCCAAACTACTAATTTTTTTACTGTTATTCTACAACATGACAGCCACCACACTCTGGTTCTGATGCCGTCTGGTATGCTCTTCACGTTTGGCCGTGATGCCCAAGCCCAGGCGAGTGGTGGCACTGAGAACAGCCTGCAGCCAGTAAGACTGGATGGAGACTGGATCAGCTCAGGAGCAGGGATACCCACAAGTACACAAGGATTCAGTACATCTATTTATTTGGCTGATTTTACCCAGAGTGCATTCAAGATCAAAATTAATATAACATATGCATATACTGTATGCTACAGAGCTAAGGAACATGTTTGACATGAAATGTAGGTGAAGGCAGATACTGTTTTTATTACTATAGTGTAAAAAAGAACACATAATCAGTGAAACATGTAGTGAGAAGCAAATGCATATACACTATGAAAAAAACACAACATCAACAGAAGTTAGACAAAGAAACAGAGAAACACAGGTACAGTATGTAATTAAAGATGGCTAATGAACCGGTAGAGATTTTGTGAGTATGATTAAGGTGAGAAATGTAAAACCATCAAAAGAGTGACATCTGGTGTTCTGGTGGTGGATTGGGGTGATGGATATAATTGTCCTGAGTGGGTATGTTAACATAACATAATCATAACATTAATGCAAACTTCAGTAGTGCTAACTAAATAAGTTTGTTCCTCCCCAAAACCAATTTTTGCCTTCAGATTATTGTAAAGTTTACATTGTTTAATCAAAACTCATCACTGTAATGCATTACAAAACATAAAACAATGTAAAACAAAACAGACAAAAACTGCCAGCCCGAACAATTCCTCTCCAGTCCAACAGATGACATCCTAACCCATTGTTAAGAGTAAACTCTGCAAATTAAGTGCTTTAGTTAAACTGCATGTCAGAATGGCTAAAGGTTTTAAAAGCCAGTGATTTTGCTAGAAGTTTGCCGAATCTCAAATTTCAACCAAATGTCAAATTTCAACCTTTCCTTTGGAGTTCTTCAGATCATACCCAAATACTAAAGTCTAGGCTAATTTGGATCGAAAGTTTAGACACTTTCTTTGTAAATATAATGTACATGTCATTGGTCCGGGGGCACGGTGTCTTAGTGGTTAGCACGTTCGCCTCACACCTCCAGGGTTGGGGGTTCGATTCCCGTCTCCACCTTGTGTGTGTGGAGTTTGCATGTTCTCCCTGTGTATCCGGGTACTCCGGTTTCCTCCCCCGGTCCAAAGACATGCATGGTAGGTTGATTGGCATCTCTGGAAAATTGTCCGTAGTGAATGAGAGTGTGTCTGTGTGTGCCCTGTGATGGGTTGGCACTCTGTCCAGGGTGTATCCTGCCTTGATGCCCGATGACGCCTGAGATAGGCACAGGCTCCCCGTGACCTGAGATAGTTCAGATAAGCGGTAGAAAATGAGTGAGAGTGAGTGAGATGTCATTGGTCCTTATCAGATTAATTTCCCCACTTTTTTAGTATTAAAACAGCTACAATTAGACATTTTAATTCACTGTTTTCTTTCAAACATAGAAAAGCTGTTATAAAGGACATGGCATGTGAATGTATAAACAAACTGTAAATGATAAGTTTGACAGGTTTACTTACCTGTTTAATCCAAATTTATGCTACATACTTTCATCTGTATTAATTATTACATATCTTTTTTATTTAAATAGAAATGCAGATATCATCTGGCTACAGTTCTAACTTTCTTTTCTTTCCAACGTCCAAGGTAAACAGACTTTCTGTATATTACTTTATATTTCTTTCATTGTTTTTTTATCTGTGTTTCTGTCTTCGTGTAAATGAAAGGCAGCTGAAATAATCTCAAAAGATACTAAATTTCAACTAAAATTAAAAGCAAAGGTTAAGAAAGCATATGCAAACAAACCTTAAAGAAAAGTTCCACCCCAGACATATTTATATTGAAATATTTCTGATATGTTTATTAGTGCTTAATAAAATGACCAGTTGCATTGCTAGTTTATAATGGAAGAAGAAAACAAATCTGTCATTTTAGGCATAAAGATAATGGTCAAGTTTCAGTGAAAGCACATAAAAACATTTACATTTTTTCTTTTTCTTTCTTCTTTTTTTTTTTTTGGTTAGACCAATATTCTTGGTGAGCCAATTGGGAAACTTGAAGAGGCGAAAGTGCAGAGATGGCTTACAATGTTGGACTGTGAAAGCATCAAAGAAATGAAAAAGTGTGAACAAATTGGATTCATTCTATATTTGGAAAATGCTAGTTGATTAACAATCTGGAATTGAATTATGCAAATTATGGATGAATATATTTTTCATGATGCAATATATTTTTACCACAGGGAGGTTTCCTTGACGTTTGCCACAAGTTCAAATCTTGTTGCCTGCTTCATTAAGGACAGGTAAATCTGTGCAGTCAAAACAGTGGCATATAAAATGTGCTACCGACAAATTAGTGGTATAAAAATAAATATTTTATTATCTCTGTTTGTTTCTGGTCTTTGCTCATTGTGCTCTTAATAACTATTTTATGACTTCCTGTCCCTGATTTTTTGTATTTAATAGGAATACTCCAGGTACTCTTCGGGTTGATGTGAATGCTGCTAGCCAGACTTTTGACCAACTCCTGAAGATTCCCTGGATCAAGAATTCAGTTGAGTTTAAAAATTACATAGGGTGTAATTACATACACATTTTCTAGTGATATCAAATCCATCTGCTCACTGAGATGCCTGAAGTGCTTCTTAACAAGCATTTAATATTTGAAGGCTTTATCTTCATTCATTCATCTTCTACTGCTTATCCGAAATACCTCGGGTCACGGGGAGCCTGTGCCTATCTCAGGCGTCATTGGGCATCAAGGCAGGATACACCCTGGACAGAGCGCCAACCCATCACAGGGCACACACACACACTCTCATTCACTCACGCAATCACACACCACGGACAATTTTCCAGAGATGCCAATCAACCTACCATGCATGTCTTTGGACCGGGGGAGGAAACCGGAGTACCCGGAGGAAACCCCCGAGGCACGGGGAGAACATGCAAACTCCACACACACAAGGTGGAGGCGGGAATCGAACCCCGACCCTGGAGGTGTGAGGCAAACGTGCTAACCACTAAACCACGGTGCCCCCTGGCTTTATCTTCAACCACTAAAATTCTATGTAAGGTCCTGACTTATTTTATATCAACCTGCGGCCATAAATTAATTTCATTTGTTTAAACTTATTGAACACGTCTGATTCTCAATCTGATGTCTTTTCCTTCTTTTTTCAATTCAATTTCAGTCCACAAGGCCAACCTTAAACACTGTAAATGAGTTTGGTCAGGGCTGGTTCAAGCCCCCTATTTTGTAGTTTTAATTCCTTTTTAAAGGCAGCTATTGATTAACAGAGATCTTCGTAGTTCTCTGACTATTATGAATTTAATTGAATTTCGGAGAAGTGTTGGCTCAAGTGTCTGGATTAGGGTTCAAGCCCCACCACTGTCAAGCTGCCCCGTTGGACCCTTAAACAAAGGTCCTTAACCATTTCTGCTCCAGTGGTTCTGTATCATGTCTGACCCCAACCTCCAAAAGCTGGGATATGTGAAGAAAGAATTTCACTGTGCTATAATGTACATATGACAAAAAAAAGCTTCTTCTATACTGTAAATCTGCTGATCAATTTGCGTTGATTTATTGTCACCTACATTACTGTTCTTTTACCTCAGATGAACTTCACACAAATCGTGGAAGTCCTTTTGTATGCTGCTAAATCGATGAGGTGTCCTGAAGTCTTCCTGCTTCTGCCCACATGCTCCATCCTTCACGAACAGCAAAATGTCATTGGACTGGTGTTACCATTAGCTGTAGCCATCACAGACCTCAATGACAATGCTATGAAAACCTTGAGTAAGAATTTAATGCCGTTATTCAGTCATACACACACTCAATTCTGTATAGATCTCGGTTAGAAATACAGGTCATATGGAGAAGAATCCATGCTTATTCATGGAAAGGTACCAAAGGAAGTCACAATTCAGTTCAATTCAATTTTATTTTTGTAGCGCATTTGTCCATTGCCCCAAGGTACACTGAGAGGAACTGAAAGGGAACTCATCCTCATTTGGGTGAAAGAGCGAGAGAGAGAGAGAGCGAGAGCGAGAGAGAGAGAGAGAGAGAGAGAGAGAGAGAGAGAGAGTCGTATTAATAGTTTTCCAGTTTTGTAGTTTTGAGCATGATGAGAGCTTCTTTCATCCTGTCTCCCACCTCTCCCCATTTCAATTAGATTATCTGAAAAGATTAAAAATTTTGACGTTAAAGGTGGAGTGCACGATGTTTGAAAAATGCTTCAGAAAACGTGTAGCCAATTAGCAGAAAGGGGCGTGTCTTGTCAATATGCGGCAGAGAGAGTGTCCAGTGCGCATGTCTGATATTAGCAGAAAGCGACTGAACTATTGACATGGTGGATACCTGCCTTTACCTCTGCCTCGGGTTGTAGGTGTTGAATGTCATCTTCTGTGTGAAACAGAGCTAAACCTTTCATGGTACAACACACAATACTACAAAAACACATTTTGTATTATCATAGTATTACTCATTGAGTTCATTTATTGATAGAAATCGGCCAGCTGCACCAACAGGTTCTGCCATAATAGTTGCCTGGGTTGCGTATGTATGTGTGGGGCGGAGCTATCAAAACAGGGGTGACACCCATTTGGGTTAGGGGCGTGTTTGTTTTGGTGATTTCAAATGTCAACATTGGCTTTCAAACATCGTGCACCCCACCTTTAAACATTAAGATTAATAACACAGTTTATAACACATATTGTTAGATTTTCCTAAATGCTTCTAATACATAAAGCAAAGCAAGCAGGAAGAAAATATTCTTAAACAAAAGGTAGGTACCATTAGAACCTCCTACTGGAGACCCTACAAAATGCAGGAAGTGCCATTTGGTTCACACCTTTATGGTACCAATAGTATGGTACATTTGGAACAATGTAACATCAGATGTTGATTACACAAGAAAGGATTAAACCTTCAATTAAATCTTCAATATAAACAGCTTCTCAGACATTTGAGCTTTTTTATAGCATACATTATTAATAGAAACAGAATAGAGATTTGAAATTTAAGATGCTTTCCACCCAAGTATACTGAGAAAGCCAAAGCCAAAATTCAAGACTAAACTTTTGAGAGTCATTTTTGATGCAAATGTTTATAATTGCTTGTAGAGATCATAAACAAGTTTATATATTAACTGGTTTATGTGTTCTGTGACCTACAGAGGAACAATGGTCCTCAATGGATGCCAACATTATGACCAAACACATCTGCATGTGGAAACAAGCACTTGCCTTCCTCCTGAGCTCCAATGTGTGGGTCAATTATAACCCTGGTGTAAAAGCAGTGCTGGAAGTCCTCAAGTTACTTTACAGGGTCAGTATATAGTTTTTGATGTCCTCATACACACTTATTATACAGATAGAATATTTCTGTATATTTCAGAATATTAGAATAATAGCATATTTAGAAACGTAGTCAGAATAGTCAGAAACATTTTTATGGGTGTCATATATGTAGCAAAAAATGTTCAAAAATATTAACAGAAAAGACAAAAATGTCTTTACTTTAAATCTTTTAAGATAAAAGTGAACCAGAATAATGGGTGTTAAATAATTATTACAGTATTAAAGGAGCTATAACAACTACATTTATGTACGTTTATATAAACAACCTGTGCTATTGTGCAAAATTGCTATTTTACAAAATGGATGAGTAACATTTGAACATATGAAGCAAGTATAAAAAGATTCAGGCTATTTATGGAAAAGATTTAGTGTTAGCTACACTTTCATTATTTTTCATAATCCACACAAACCTCTTGATTAAATTTTGCACTTTGTTATTCATAAATCTAAGAAGTGACAGATGTAAGAACTAGATTTCTGAACTAATATAAGAACAATACATTTAATAAAAACTGAAATGATTTATAAACTATAGATTTTTTTTATGGTATTCCATTCAAAGGCAAACAAAAGGGCAACTGAGTCGAGGAGGATTCCTTTTAGTGAGTTCTACATAGAAGAGATCGGCACCACACCTCAGCTACTCGGGTCTGATTTTTTGATATGGACAAACATTAGACTTGGACATGTTAAGGTAAAATTTACAGTGTACAGAGTGGAAAAAACAAGAATCATTCCAATGAAACAGGGAGCAAGATGATGTAACCATATTCATTTTCCTACTTTATTTTTAATGATGGACAGGAAGAGGATGAGACATCTGCCATTTTCTGCCGCTACCCATTTCTCCTGGACCTGGCAAGCAAAATCAGCGTTTTTAAATACATCGCTACAGCTACCCAGGTATACCTGTTTATGACATTTTGGCTTTATTCAGAGCAGTTTACATTTTATCTTATTTCTATAACTGAGATGTTGAAGGCTTAGGACCTTGTCAAGGCCCCAGCAGTGATAACTCGGTGGAGCCTTGTGGTGATGCTAGATAGGAGGGCAAAAATTTAAAATATCTATTAATAGCTCAACAAGTAAATACTGTAATTAGCTTTGACCAGTTATTATATCATTATATCCCAAGGCCTTATTAATAATAACAATAATAATAATAATAATAATAATAATAATAATAATAATAATAATAATAATAAATAACTAAATTATAAGTATATAAATTTTATTAGAATATATTGGAAATATAAGTATTTACTTACCTAACAGCAATATTTATTTATTTATTTATTTATTTATTTATTTATTTATTTATTTATTTGTTTGTTTGTTTGTTACTTTTTCAAGCCTGTAATGCTCAACTAAGCTCATTCTGCAGCTCTTTTAAATAGCAAGCACTGTAACAGAAATGTTGTAACGCTTTCATTTAAACCAAATACAATCCAAGCAAACTTATGCCTTTTTGTGCCATTTATACTGTGGCAACATGTGCCCAATCTATCAACTTTTAGTAAATAATAAATAATAATATTGTAAATAGTCCATTTCATTTACATTCAATAGTCCATATCATGACCGCTCATGACTTAAAATAAACCTGAATCTGTCAGAAAACCTGCTGAATCCACATCACTGGGCTCATTATTTCTAAGCCCAAAGTTTGGCTTCATATTATTCTGTGTTCTTCATTCTTCATACCATTCTCACTTAGTTTAAAAAAATAAAGTTAACTCACTACTATTATTATATAAATTACAATTAATTTAAATGAATGAATTTTAGAAAGACAGCGGTCTTTTAGCCCATTGTTACAGGACACCTAATGTGGACACCCTATGTGTAAAGTTCTTTTAATTAGTCATTAATTTAAATCAACCTTCACAAAACTGAGCATTTCTGTTTTCGTTGTGGCTAATCGAATTCAGCATGACACACGTATCATAATTTATGTTATGCCATTTTTGGTGAAACCCAGACAAACAATAATTGTATTACTTTCACGATCCAGATGAGTCATCAGATTATCCACAATAGTGTGGTGGCTGGTGGAGTCTTTCAAAAGATGCACAACTGTGAGGTCCCGACACCGATCCTCCAGCTGAAAGTGAGACGCACTGCGCTGCTTGAGGATACATTCAGGCAACTTAACAATGCAGACCATGACAACTTCAAAAAAACTTTAGTGGTAAGAAAAATACTGTCATATCAAGTACATGTGACAAATACACGATTGGTCAACTTCCATTTATCTTTCAGGTAAAGTTTGTAGAAGAAGACAAACTGACAGACGTTAACAGACGGGATTTTTTTATCCATGCTTTCAGTGAGCTTTTGGCTCCTAAATCAGAGATGTTCATGTACAATGACAGACAAACAATGATCTGGTTTCCTGCCAAGGTACCTAATACATTTCAATCAAAACACAGGGTGTTGCACATGCTTAGTCATTTGTTCATGAAGACTTACATTATATGTACATGCTTACGTTATATTCTTCTGACAATTTCTTTTTAGCCAACACTTGAATTAAAACAGTACTTCCTGTTTGGGATCCTCTGTGGCCTAGCCCTCTACAGCAACAACATAGTGCACATGCCCTTTCCTCTGGCCTTTTTTAAGAAGCTGGTCAATGTAAAGCCTACTCTGGATGATATGACTGAGTTCATCCCTGTGATCGGAAAGTAAGATACACACTGTTGCTTACATTTTCTTAGTGTATTTTAATATAAAAAGACATACACACAAGGATGCAGAGTTCAACACACCCTGTATATGCCAGTTGCCTACACCACTATCATTAGGCCTGCAAATAGGACTCCAAAAAACTTAAAGCTTGATCTTAGCCATTATTCTTTTATTTGTGCAACAGTAATTGTGTCACTGTTTATTCTAAATAATATGTGATTGCAATCAAAAAGAAGTCAAGAAGCTTTTATTTTCATTCCAAACATATATACGTAGCTGATATAGTACATAGTGAAATGAAACAACGTTTCTCCAGGAATGTGGTGCTACATAAGACAACACAGAGTTTAGGGCTGAAAGTCAGTTGTCGTAGTCACATAAAGTGTGCAACCTAGTGTAAAAATTGCGAGACAAAAGACAACGAAGACAGACAATACAAAACATTACAGGACAAGTACACAAAATAGCACCATCCAGCATGCATCTGTATATTATACAGTACATTGTGCAATAATATAGGAATCTGAACAAAGAGGGTTCTTGTAAACATATATACATGTGTGTAATAGCAGCTTGAAGTTCAAGATTTGATTAGTATTGCTTAATAAACTAATCAAGCATTACCAATAAACTATGTTATTACAGAGAATTTCTTAATAGGTAATAAAAGAGACCTACAGTCAGTGATAATATAGTGCTACTCATTCACTACTTATTAGTTCCTACATAGAATCCTAAGAGTAACCGTATTGTAAAGTGTTAAACATGCTAAATATGCTTTTATACAATATATGGTGCAATATTCTTATATTCTTATACAACAGACCAATATAATATAATATCCAGTTCTCATCATACTTTATATATTGTGACACAGACAAAATTTGGGAAACTAATCACACAGGAGTCGAGTTAATCACCTTAACAACCAAGACACAGGATTATATAAAGGAATTTATTTGTGGATTATCAAATGTTAATACTTATTCATTTTTCAGTTTAAAGTTGAAACTTTTCTTGTTATCGAACAAACTACTTATCGGTTTTATTGTCTGTTTACTTTTTCTTCAGGGGTTTGCATTGCATTCTTCATGAGTACCCTGATGATGTTGTTGATGACTTGGACATCCCTTTCTGTGTATGAGACAAATTGTATAAAATGACAGTCTAGCAGTTTGCTATATTAAATTTACAAGTAAATAAAAGTATTTTTCCTTTCAATCTCAGGTGCACTGGGATGGTGCTGATGTGGAGTTGGAGTCCCACAAAAATGGACAATCTGTGACAAGTTATAACAAGTAAACTTTTCTGAACATTAAAACATCTTGAACATTTGAAGGATTAGACTTGCTTTTGCAATTGTGACATTTTTAACTTAAATCGTATATGTTAATATATTATACATTAAATATTGATTCCCGTCTTTTTGTTGTACGTAAATATTTGAACAGGAAGGAGTTTGTGGAAGCGTATGTAGATTACGCAATGAACAAGTCGGTGGAGAAGGTGTTTAATGAGTTTAAGAGAGGATTCTACAAAGTGTGTGATGAAGATGTGGTGAACTTCTTCCAACCGGAGGAGCTCAGAGGAGTGATGGTGGGAACAGAGGAATATGACTGGGACACATTCAGACAGGTGAAATACTGATAAATATTTTTGGAAGTATTCTGGAATTGTTCTCATTATTTCATAATTTCATCAAATATTTTTCCTGATTAAGCTGCAAAAAAAAACAATTCGTTATAGTGATCTAACTAAATACGGATACGTTATTTTGAATCAATACATAATGTCTTTTGAACAGACAAAAAAATACAGATGCATTTTTTATTTTTTTTGGAAAGAAGCATAGCAGGAATTTCAGACCTACAGTAAGTTTTAGTTATAATAATTCAAACTTGGCAGAGCTTGATCTGTGGATCCTCCTCCTTTCTTTGTTCCATGTGTTTAAACTTTCAGTATCTGTCAGCTTGTGTGGGAAGCATCACTGTGCACTGTGATCTCTACAGTTCATTTTAGATGGGCCAGTTCAGTCCAGAAGAGTTCTTGCATTTGATTTTTTCGATTTTTCAAGGAGTGTTTCATAACTTCATCTTGTCATAAATTTAGCTACAAAGCACTGCTGAAAACATTCCCATAGAGTGATGTGTTTCATCATGTGGTTAGAAGTGGCCAGGGGATGAGTGGTGCTTGGTTTCCTCCAGATGTAATGCTTAGATTTTTTTTTGTTTTTATCAGAACATAGAACATAGTTTCTCCTTGTCTCAGAGCTACCAGAGAGACACCAATGTCATACCAGATAAACAGAACAAGATGAAAAGGCTTAGGTACAAGCACACAGAGCATCATTTCACAACCATACTGAGAATAAAAGTCTCCATTTTAAAGAGTCTGTGTGTGATTTGGAACAGGTCTGAATTATTAACAGCTCAGTGACTGTGAAAGTAACAGAGTTCTTGCGTTTTGGGAGGTGTAGTTCAGGGTGACTGGGGATGTGTTAACCTAGTGGTTAAGGTGTTAGACTACTGATTGGAGGGTTGCAAGTTCAAATCCAAGTTCCACCAAACTGCCACTGCTCAAGCAAGGCCTTTAACCTTCAATTGCTCAGTTTTATAAAATGAGATAAAAATTTAAGTCGCTCTGGAAAAAAATGCTGTAAATGTAAAAATGGGTGACTGTTTTTGTAGGCTGTTGTGTGTTCTGGGAAACAGAGTTCTATGTGGATGTGGAAAGTTGACCTGACACCATATTTGCTCAGTTCGTCTGGACTGTGGCATGCCTATCCATGGGGCTTTTAAATAGATTTACGTGTACCGTTACAAATCAAAGAAACTTACCAATATTTCTCTTTGTTGTTCTTCATAAAGTCGTAGAACTTTGTGACAACAATATTATAGAGTATTTTTGCAGATGGATTTCATTTATTTTGAGTATGATCCAGTTATTATTATGTATAGACCTTGTGTATTTCTTTAATACAGAATACAAAATATGTTGGACAATACCACGAGAGACATCCGACTATCATTGCATTCTGGGAGGTATTCGAGGAGCTGACACAGGAGCAAAAGAAAGCCTTTCTCTGTGAGTACAGTTCATTTTTAACATCTTTTGGAAACTTGGAAAAAAGTTTGGTATGTTTGCAGGGATGTAGTCATTGTGCTTCCAGCTTACATGGGAAGTACTGCATGGAAGTATCTTTCTAATGCTCAGCTACTCCTGTAAATCTGTTTCCACAAACAAAGCAGATCAATCTGTAATAGTCAAATTTCCTGACATTCATTAAAATAAACCAGCAAATTATCCTGTCATGACTTCACAGCTTTTCTAGATATCACATGCAGCTCAATAGATTAGCCTTAGTGAGCTAGCTTTTCATGTTATATACTGAATAGTATTTGAGTTTAGATTTAAAAAAATGGTGTTAGTTTAGGATCCAACCTTAGCTAATCTAGTAAACTAGGAAGTGACCTTGCATAATGTTTTTTAAAATGTATCCCAGTATGACAGGTCACATCAACATCTACAACTACTGATAAAGCATACTAGCTGCATACTAGCTTTCCATAGTGTAAATATGGTGGACCACAAAATGCCGGTGCAACATACTGTGTAATGTGTAATGCCTCAATTATATCCATCAAAAATAAACCCAACATATTCAGATGTAATATTCCTCCATGTACATGGTCTAAACTAAACATTTAACCCCTAAACAAGTTCCTTAATCTCCTAGAACCATTCTATAATACTCTCACATGACATTTTTTTTTCTTTCCTCTTTTTCCAGTGTTTCTAACAGGCTGTGATCGTGTGCCTGTCCTTGGGATGGATCAGGTTAGGATGACTGTGTTGGAACGCCCTAACTTTACCCAGAACCACCTGCCTGAGTCCCTCACCTGCCATTCTCATTTCATGCTTCCTCCTTATGAAAGCAAGCAGCGTCTGGAGGCAAAACTTCTTGAAGCGATAAACCACAACCAAGGCTTCTGGATAGAAGATGCATAGATATTTAGGTCATGAATTTTAGATATTTAGGTCATGCATGGCTCTACATCTTATGGACTATATTATATACTATTTCTTGCTTAACAGTTTGCTTATTATACAGATAGTTCCCGAGTTATGAAGGAGATGCATTCTGAGGAACCCATCGTAAATAGAAAATATCACAAATCAAATTATGACCTAGCCTACCTAGGAGTATGGGATAATGCAATCTAATAGAATGTTTGTTCAGTAAATAATATATCTGCTATAAAAACTTTAGCAATGACCATAACCATAAAACAAAAATGACCGTAACCATAAAATGAGCCGTTAAAGCTGTGTATCACACATACATTGATGTATCGTATTGTCTTTTACTCACCAAGATTCTGTTTATTTGCATATTTGAACAACGTTATGTTGTTGATGGCTACATTAACTTAGTTATAGGAAGAAAAACGAATTGTACCAAATACATGTCTCTATCGTCTATCATATTTCGGGTCGTATCGGTATTATGTTATATATTATGTTGCTTGCGAGTACTGATGAACTAAAATCTCAGATAACTAACACTAGTTTTCTTGTGCGTTAGTATATATTGCATTTGTAATGTTGACCATGTTGCAGATGAATTACAAAGATTATTTGCATCACTTACAAAGTAGAAGAAGGAAACTCTATGTTTATTAAACTCTATGTATATCATTTATGTTCTTGCATGTATAATTTGTTCTTATTAGCTGAGGTGAGTGCTAAATTAAACTACTGCGTAATTGCTTGTCCAATAACACTGATTACTAACACTGAATAAAGATAATGAGAAGCATTGCTAAACTGTTCATAATGCAACACAAACCTAAAATAAAAGTATGTTCTGTTTATGACGTCAATGTGAATGTAAAGTTTTTAAATGCTTTATTACTTTATTCAAATGCTTTTAGCATGGGAGGTGTAAATGTGTGGAACAGAAAGTCTTTCTATGTATATCCTTATATTCTAAGCTATAACCTTAATGAACCTAG